>NC_071539.1:26015794-26120695 GCF_026979565.1 Vidua chalybeata
CTATAGTGTAAAGGATGTCGGCCAAGTGGTGTGCATTAATTATAGATGTTAATTTTGTCATCGTTTCATCATTCTCCAATTACAATAAGCACGATTACTGATAAAACAAAACCAATCTAACTAAAATCAGAAGAACAACAAATGGGATGGCACAATTGTTCAGGATACCTGGCGGGGTGGGTGACCACCCGAAAAAGGTATCCACCACTTGTGCTCGGCATCACTTTTCACCCTTTCTACAACACGATGTATTTCTTGCACATCATGATGAACAGTTACCAGAGTTTTCTGTCCATTCTCCTTGATTTTTCCTAGGATCTCTATTAGATCTTGATGAAGTAATGGTTGCTTTACCAAAGTAAGGTTCATCCCAATGGGAGTAGGCAGTAAGCTTGTGAATCACATGAGATTGGATTCTAAAAGTTCATGTAAGGTAATGGAGCTACAAAAGAAAAATCACATCCTGCAATTTTAGTAAAGTGCAAGCACAATAATTTGAATGATTTTAGTATCTACTACTGTACTTCTTCATAAACACCAGTATCACAAGCGGTTCTGAGCAGGCACGCCCATTGCCTGTATTTACAAGGACTGTTTCAGAAGTCTCGTTAGGATGAATATCAAAATGACAGCTATTTTGTTCTGTGTCTAAACAGATATCTTGAGCTATAATTGCGTTACCTTCACAGATAAACCCTAGTTGTTCTCGGATAGTACAGGACTCTAAATTGACAGTTTGCCATTTGTCATCAATTTGACGGGCCCATTCTCTATGTTCAGAAGGGATAGAAAGTGGGTCCATCATGATTTAATCCTAATGCGATGCTAGGAATATCAAATGCACTGAGGCATTACTTATGGTCAGCCAAAATGCTGTGGCTGTGTTTGTGTTAGGGTCATAGGTAAAATTCACTACATTCCACCAGGATTGGAAATCTCTTTCAAAGTCAGTGGCACTGTCCCAGACTATTTTCTAATCTCAGTAGGAAAAGTGCCTTCTTCACCTTCTCTTATAATTGAGGCAGCAACTGACTGCATCCATAATTGAGCCTGGATACAGCTAAGAGCTAAGGAAACATTGCTTTGCGTGGCATTAAGTGCATCAATGATCAATTTTTATCATTCCCATTTATCTTTTCCCAATTGGTAGAATGTTTGATAGCAAGCACTGATGTGTTCCCAAGGCCGATAAGGACGACTGCAGTGGTTGCTGTATTTTGGTCAAATCTCTAGTCGTAGAAGCCAATTTATTCATTAATACCTCTGAAATTGATTCCCAATTCTGTTCCCAACAACACCAGTTATGTCTCTTGGCACCCGTTTTAGGAGGGTTCCACTGTCGCAGCCAGGCTGTCCAAGCCTGAAAAGAGGTTTGCAAAAAGGGTGAACAAGCTGGTTGTATTTCTGAGACATTGTTTTGCATCAGCAATTTGACCTTGTTTAAGAGACCATGCCGGATCAAATAATATCTGTGTTGCCAGTTTTCTGATTAATATGGTCCAACTTCAAAAATTTCGGGGTAAGCATAACTGGTGGCGGGCTCGAGTGGTGTAGTGGTGGTGGTATAAAGCGTAGTAGATTGAGCTACAGCATTTATTATAAACTTAAAAGAAAGCCCTTGGTGTTTTTTCCCCATAAACAAACCACTTCTGCGTCTGTGTTAGTGTAAATTGTGCCAACAATCCTGTACGCTTGGGTGTGTGCAGACCATTTTGTGCTTAAAGAGATCCTTTCACTTTTTCTGCATGCTACCACAATTAGTTCAGACCACGGTCACTCAGCTGCGTTTCTGGCCATGGGGTTGTGGTAGGATGCAGAAAAGTATTACCAGTTTGATCATGGATTAGGTGGTCTTCATTGTCCCTCAGAGTTCTTCTGAAAAAGTTAAACACAACAGAATTCTGCCGCCGAGAGGCAGAAAAGTTAGAATGATGGAATTATCCAGCATGTATTGTCCAATGCTCCTTCCCTAGAGCACCAGAGGCTTCCCATGATATTTATTCAGAGGGGGTTTAGCACAAGTGCTACTAGTCCTATAGTAAGAGAGGTCCACCAGAACACGTTGGCCAGGTCATGAGCTGGATTATTAGGATCATTGGTACAGAGCATAGGAGTCAGTGTAGATGCAGACCAAAGAGGAATTCTGTGCTTCTCGTTGAAAAACACTCCAGACAGCTATCAGCTCCCCAATGTGTGCACTACCTTCTCCCTCTGTAATCATTTGCTCACCGAGGAAAAGTGGAGGGCTTCTGCCCTATATTTCCATACTTTTCCTTTCCCTTTAGCAGAAGCATCAGTAAACCAAGAGTTTGCTGATTGTTTGGGCAGAAAGGAGGGGTTACTTTGATTACAGAGCAGGTTTGTCCAAGCTCTCAGTTTCTGGATTGGTAAAGTTTTTACAGATCCTTCTGTCATTGAGAAGAAGTTACAGTAATGTTCAACCTGAGCATACCACTTTCTCACTAAGGCCTTCTGGGGCCACCCCGTCAGGAGGGGGAGTCCCACTAGTGGCTGTCTTAATAACCTTGAAGGGGCCTCTCAATACAATTGGTTGTTTTCGTGCAATTTTTTCTACTTCTAGGAAAGCTAAGATAACCATCAACAATCCTTTTTCCCAGGTAGTGTATCTTTTCTCAGCATCTTTGGAACCACAGTCGGAGTAAAAACCAACAGGTCTTGTCAGACCCTCAGACCCCGCTGCCATATGTGTACTGACAGCCCTGAGGAGGCAAATCCCCATTCCACCTGGAAAGGATCTGTAGGATGGATAGGGGTCACTGCTTGATGAGCTGTTGCTTCAAAAATCAGCAATTGCAATGCTGACTCCTGAGAAAGACTCCATCCCATTTCACCCCTTTCCTCAAACAAGTCATAAAGGGGAAACAAATGGGTCCTTCTGCTTACTAGGAAATCTATCTGGTCTTTTTACAGGAGAGATATAGCTGCTATCGTTTTTGAAGGAGAATTGCTGTAGGTTTGAGTGATTCTGGAAGCCCACAAATTCAAGGGGTCATTATTTCGGGTTTCCAGGTAATTGCATCAGGATTCAAAGCCAGGAATTAATTCTTTTTGAGAGTCATTTGCAGGCAAGCAGCTTTGTTGCACATTTTCCAAGAGTTGGTCGGGGGTACTAATTATAGCTATGAGATCTCCCCTTTCCAAGGGGCTTGTTCCCCCGGCCCAAAAAGCTGCACGCTGTGTCAGGGACCATGTGTCACCTTTCTCTCCTGTTGTTAAGAAGACACCATGTCCCCAGTACCCCGGCTTCCTGTTCAGTTAATTGATTTGATCACCACCATGAGGGACACCCAGAAAACATATTCTGTTTCTGATTCATGTGGAGGGTGTCCATATTCCCTTTTAAGCTTAGCTAGCTCAGTGGCAGTGTTTAGTTGTGGTGGTACGTGTTTTGTTGTGATGTCAGGTTGGAGATCATCATCACTGAGATAGTTATACACTGAGTTAGTTTTAATCAAGGGTCTCAAGTGATGGCAGCAATGTTCCCCCACAATTACTTGCTGCTTCAAGTTCTTGATGAGGATAGATTTGTTTCATGTGAGGAGTTTCCTTCTCCTCAAGCTCTGTAGAGGATCAGCATGATGTGATTTGTTAACATGTTCCTCTGTTAAGGCAGCTCGCAATGCATAGATCCCATTTTTGCTTCATAGAACTGTTTTTGCAAATTTCATCTAGATTTTGAAGGGGTCTATTAGAGCATGTTCCTCACTTCTTCGCTCGAAGCCATTTTCTATAGCTGCGTAAGACAAGCTCCAAAAACTGAGCATAGATATTTTTCTTTTTGCCAATTTGAATTGTTTCATGTTGTAATGAACACACTCTATCAATAACATTTTCTAAGTTCAACCAATTACTCTGTGCCCATTTTTCTCCTTCCGTAGAAGGTCTGGCATTGTGTTTGGCTAGTAGTGCATAAAATTCAGCTTTAATTTCAAGGCTAAGATTGTCACTCATTTTGTGAGGGACCAAAACCACGACAGGGAGCTACAAACTTAAGTTCCACAAAACTACACAGCCCTCGCTGTGCGCCCTTCGCTTCCCTGGCTGGGTGAAAAGGACAATAATCTGCCTGGGAGCTCTGCTTATTGCTTCAAGTTGTCCCTTCCTTCCCAGACCAGATACACAACAACAACAAAACAAGTGTCCCGCCTTTGCACTAGTGGATCCTTTGTGAATTTCCAAAGACAGTCAGGGTGCCTTTTCAGCTGCAACCCTTCTGTCTAGACAGAAATCCTGTTCCGTGATGCCAATTTTAACGTCACGATCTGCTTATTGCGGGGTGTCGTGATGTTCTTTTCACCGATCCAAAAAGTGCAAAAAAGCAAAAAAAAGGGACTGTCAGTTAATCATAAGAAATGCACCTTTATTAGGGCCAAAAGAGTAAATGCGATAGTGGGGGATTAGAAAGAGAGAAAGGGAGAGAGAAGGATAAGGGGATAGAGAAGAGGGGTATGGGAATAGCTACCAACACAGGCGAGATCCTCAGTGGTCCGGACGATGGGGATCCGTCTGTCGTGTCGGGGGAGTCTCCGAAGTTCTGGTCGACTCGGGGCTCCAGTTATAGTCCACAGAGGAAAGGGGGGGAACAAGTGTAACAATGAAAGTCCATTGGAATCACCACGCGGAAACAGGTGAGTCCACAGAAACCACCAAAGCAAGACGAATCAATGAATAATAAGTCCATCAAATTACTGAAGGGAAACAGGTCATGTCATTAGTGGTCAGACCACCAATTTCTCCTCCTCCCTGTAGTAGGGGTCTCAGTCTTAGCCCTTGGGAGGAGGGTCTCATTCTTTCTTTGTCCCAGTGGTAACGAGGCAGATGAAGGGTCTTCAATGAAGAACCACGGGAGTCACCCCAAAAGTTCATTCGGCTTAAGAACGGAGATTAGAAGAGAAGAAGGCCGCGCATCAGGCGGTCCCGTGCTGGCTCCATGTCAGGTCTTTGCCAAGTCCTTGCCAACTCCTTGCCAAGTTCTTACCAGGCCTTGTTGGGATCAGCCAGCATGATGGGTCAGTGGTTCCAGCTGTGCTGCGTCCTGTTCTAAGCCGGAACTGCAGTGGGGGAAGGGATTCTTTCTTGTGGCAATCGGAAGGCAGAATGGAAAATGAGGGGCTTCAGACCGGCTCTTAGAGCAAGGAGCAGCTGCTGGATTCTGGGCAATTGCCTTCAGTGTGCACAGAAGCCCGCTGCTCTGCTTCTTGGTTTTTCCACTTCAGTCATTTGCACACTGCTGAAGCTGAGGCAGGCTGTACAGCTTTGCTGCTTTTCAGCATCTCAGCTGCCCTTCTGCTCTCTGACAGCTCTCCAGGTTTCTTGCCTTCGCCAGGCTGCAACGTGCCTGCTACTACCCAGAGCTGGGCAGGAGTGGGCAGAGAGCACGGCCATCTGTCAGCAGTTTGCAGGTTGCCCAGGAAAATGCAGTGTCTTTGGCATGTGCAGCCAATCCCATTTCTTGGCAAGGTCGGGCTAAGTGAGCAGTGCTGGTACACTTTCTCCTTGAGAACTGGAGCGGAAAAGCTTTTGGCTAAGATGTAGGCGACTAGAGAGGCAGAATACGCGGCTCCGGAGCTGGCCGAAAGCAAGTGCCGCTTCCCGGCATCTTTCGGCAAAAGCGGCGCTTCGGAGTGCACCGCTGCCGCTCAGTGAACTGTGCGCGAAGTAGCCGCTTCTTGTCCTCCGGCAGCCGGAGATCGCGGTAGCTTGCAAGAGGCGAAGAACGAAGCCGCGAAGAAGCCGGCTTGTGTGCGAAGCTCGCAGGCTGCTGCAGGACGGTGGCTGCCGCTCTCCTGCCTGTTGAATTCACTCTTGGCATGCCAATGGAAGGTGTTCCAGGACAACCTTCCCGAGTTTTATTTTAGTTTTCATGCATCCCTCTTTGGAAATTCTTTCTGCTCCCCAGAGGCTCCGAGATGCAGAGAACACGGTGGCAGCTGCTGAAAAGAAGGGCAACTGTGAGTTGGTCAAGAAGCAAGAACATAGGCAGCTGACTGTGCTTGTCAAGGAGCAGCTGCTGGATTCTTGCAATTGCCTTCAGTGCGCACAGAAGCCCGCTGCTCTGCTGCTTGGTTTTTCGCCTTCAGTGAATTACACACTACTGAAGCTGAGGCAGGCTGTTCAGCTTTGCTGCTTTTCAGCATCTCATCTGTCCTTCTGCTCTGTGACAGCTCTCCAGGTTTCTTGCTTTCGCCAGGCTGCAACGTGCCCGCTACTACCCAGAGCTGGGCAGGAGTGGGCAGAGAGCACGGCCATCTGTCAGCAGTTTGCAGCTTGCCCAGGAAAATGCAGTGTCCTTGGAATGTGTAGCAAATCCAATTTCTTGGCAAGGTCGGGCTAAGTGAGCAGTGCTGGTACACTTTCTCCTTGAGAACTGGAGCGGAAAAGCTTTTCACTAAGATGTAGGCTGCCGAGCCGGGGGCTTTTAGCCTCTCGGCACGAAGCTTGGATAGCTGGTACATCTGAGGGTCCACCAGAAGAACGGGAGGGACACTCGGGCTGCTGAAATCCTGCTCGTTGATTGAAGGATCGCAGAAGGGGCAAACAGGGAGACAACGAAGCAGAAGGGAGGCAGATTCCGAGAGCCCCGAAGGGCGGGGTGAGGATTCTTTTGCTGCGTAGGGGTAGGAGGGTTTAGCATTCAAGGGCACAATAGGGAGAAGGCTAAAGGGAGGGGAAATATAACATTAACCAGTGGGGAAAAGGGAAAGGAGTGTTCTTGGTGGAAGAACCAAAGGGAATACGTGGAACAGAGAAGATTTTAGGCTAAGGGGCAGACTTGAACAATAACTGACAGGACAGGGGGAGGGTACAATTCTATTACAAAAGGGGGTGGAGAACTCATACAACTGCTGTTTCCCATGGCAACCCTAGACTGCCTTCCCAACCCCTCCTCATACGTCTAAACAAAAATAAAGCAACCGAGATCATGAACATTATCAGAAAGATCCAAAAGAGTCCCCTGAGGATGATAGCAACCCACCCTGGGACACCCCATGGAGACAGCAGTTTATTCACAGGATCTACAGTCGAGGTCTCAGTCTTGAGGTCGTCAACTTGCTCTCGGATCCGCTGGATATTAGCTTGGATGGATGTGCTCTTTGATGCCAGATTGAAGCAGCACATTCCTTCAAAGTCCTCACAGCCGTGGCCATGGGTGAGCAGTAAGAAGTCAATAGCAGCCCTATTTTGCAGTGTGGCGTGCCGGGTGACTTCTTCGTCCGCTAGCAAGTCGGAAAGGGCAGCGGACGTGGCGTTGGCCTGCTTACTGAGCCAACACTCGAGGTGAGAAAGCTCACCGAGGGCCTTTGCTGTGGCATACCATGGTAAAAATATGGATACCGTGACTCTCTTCGTCTTTCCCCAATTGTAAATTTTTGAATCACAATTTTCGTCAAATTGGTTATAGGATCTCTTTTGCGAGCCAATTTCTTTTCGTTTTTCCAATTTAAAATTTGGGTTTTGTTCAGTGTCAGTGTGGTAAGCTGCCCAAGGCTGCAGGGGCCTCCCTGGATTTGGGAGGGAATCCCTGCCCACACCCTGTCGCCGCAGATGAGAAAAACCCCCCTGGGGAGCACCCTGGGAACTGAGGAGGACCTAGATACCATGGTCGAGGTGTAATTGCACCAATTTGCTGCATGGTATCTCCCATCGTGGGGAGATACATCGTGTTTTTACTTCTTGGGTACCAGCGGGGTGGAGTTTAGCCATTTGATCCCAGTCTTTCTGGGAGGGCTGGTACCTAAACCTGACACAATATGTTGCCTGAGAGGAGCCCAATAGGTCCAATTCTTGGGGCTCCTGTGGTGCATATGGCAGAATCCTCGTCCACTCATCCCAGGTGTCCACAGGATTAGGTTTTTTTCCTGCATATGGATAGTCGTTTGGCGACAGGGGGACTCCTACCAGGCACGTGGATAACGGATTGTCCACACTTCCCATGGCCATACAGAAGTTGTCCTGCTTCAAGGACTTCGCCAGCGTCACCCATATGTTTTCTCTCAGCTGTGGGACTATCCAGCTCCTGACCGGTGACAGCCAGATGATGACAATCAGGAGCATCAGATGTTTCAGAGGTGTCCTCAAGGCGGTAGTCATCCTCAGCGTCTTGTGATAAAAGAAAGCATAACTTGAATGATAAATTTTCCTCAGTGGTCCCTCCCCAACCTCCCCCGTTTTTATTTACTAAATAAGCACTAAATAAAATTAGAGAAAAGGGGTAAGGATTGAGGGAAAGGGGAGGTTAGGGGAAAGGAAAGGGTACAGGGGGCGATGGGGTAATTGGGTACATAGAGTTCAGCGGGGGAAAATATCTTCGGGTAATCATGACACATGTGACGATATTGGGAGGAACGGTCTTTCTTCTCCTCCTCTTCCAGGCAGTGGAAACTCCGTCCAGCGATGAGGTGTTCTCGGTGCTTTGCACCAAGGACACGTTGTCTTGCTGAGCTGGCACCTCTACAAAGGGCTTGACATATTTCCCCGGAATCCATCTTGGTCCTTTATCTGTAGAAACACAGGCATACCCTCTCCCCCAGGTTATTAGAGGGAAAGGGCCCTGGATAGCTTTGGATTCTGGGTCCTTTATCAAGACTGGTGGCCTCTCGGCGAGTTGCGCTCTGGTGTTATTGTGAAAATGGCGGATAATAGGAGGGTCAGGCTCCCTTTCTGAGCAGTTTAAAAAATTCAGGACATACAGGGCCTTACATAACCTTTCGGCTGGGCTCACTGTAATGTCCGGCTTATGTTGTTGTTCAAGGAGCCTTTTTAGATTTCTGTGGGCCCTCTCTATTATCGCCTGTCCTGTAGGATTGTGGGGAATTCCGGTGGTATGGGAAATTCCCCACTGTTGCGCAAACTCACCAAAGCGCTTTGACGCATAGCATGGGCCATTATCAGTTTTTATGTGAGATGGGACTCCCAACGTAGAGAATGCCATGAAAAGATGTTTCATGGCATCCCTGGTTTTTTCGCCTGCATGGACGGAGGCAAACGCTGCGCCGGAAAACGTGTCAATAGAGACATGTATGTATTTCATCCGACCAAACGGCTCGAAGTGTGTTACATCTGTCTGCCATATCTCTAGCGCTCCCAACCCTCGGGGATTTGTCCCCGAAATGAGGGAAGGAAGAGCGAAAGACTGGCAGCTCGGGCAGGTAGAAACAATGGTTCTTGCCTGTGCTATCGAGATCTTAAACTGTCGCACTAGAGCCGGGGCATTCTGGTGGTAAAATGCACAGCTGAGCCGCGCTTGCCGGAGTATGTCTGGTAAGGTGGTTGAAGCGGTTGCAGATATTTGTGTTGACATGGCTAGGAGGTCCGTTTCCGATTACCCTCAGTGATCTCTCCGGGTAAATCGGTGTGTGCCCTTACGTGCATGATATGATAAGGTTGCTCTCTATGGGAAAGTAGCCAAATGAGATCCGAGAGTGAACGGTATAAATTTGTGTTTGAAACTTCTTTGAGGAGGGCACCTTCGGCCCTTTCTGCTAGCCCAGCGACATAGGCCGAATCAGTGACCACATTCAGAGGCTGTTGAAATTTTTTGAATGCTCTCACGACTGCGGCAAGTTCCGCCATCTGGGGGGAACCCTCAACCACTTGGACGTCAGACTCCCACTTCTGACTGTCCGGGTCCTTCCAAGTGATCACCGATTTGTGGGATCTGCCCGACCCATCGGTGAACACCGTGAGAGCACCTGGAATTGGTGTTTTGCTTTTAAACATTCTCGGGGCCAAATGCAATGTATCCTTAAACAATTTATGCTTAGGATAGTGAACCGAAATTTGTCCGGGGAAGCTGTCCAGAGCAATGAGCAAATTTTCATTAGTTTGCAACAACGAGTCCAATTGATCTAATCTAACAGGTAAGTAAATGCACTCAGGGTCACACCCTGCGAGGGTTCAGAGGCGGTGTCGTGCCTTCATTATTAAAGTGGCTAGCAATTCTGCAGGGGTCGTGATCGTCCTAGAGGGCTGGTGTGGTAGGAAGAGCCACTCTAAGATGACCAGGGGATCAGATGCTCTGTTATCCCACTGGAAGAGAAGTCCATGGAGGTGGGGGCACTTACCCAACACCGCGAAGTTCACGGGAAGGGTCCGGACCACGCGGTGTGCCTGGCGAGACTTCAGAGCAACAGCAACCCGTTGCAGGGCTTCCCGCGCGGCAGGTGTCAGCTCGCGTGGTGAGGCGAGGTCTCCGTCGCCTCGAAGCAGACAGAAGAGAGGTGACAGCTCCTCAGTCGTCAGTCCCAGGAGGGGGCGGATCCAGGTGATCGTTCCGCACAGCTGCTGAAGGTCTCGCAGAGTCTTCGGATCCTTGTTGATGGTCAGTGTCTGTGGCGTCACTGTCCTTCCCGTGATGAGGAATCCGAGGTACCTCCATGGTGCTGAGAATTGGATCTTCTCTTCTGCTATCTGGAGCCCTGCAGCTTTGATAGCCTTAATAGTCTTGTCCAGTGTTGCCTTTAGGTATGTCGAGTCGGAAGCACAAACTAGCACATCATCCATGTCATGCAGGATGATGGCCTCAGGGAAAAGCCGACGCACAGGTGATAAAATCTGCGCTACAAAAGTCTGACAGAGCACAGGGGAATTTTTCATCCCCTGAGGCAGGGATGTCCAATGATATCTTTTAAAAGGTTCAGCCCTATTCAATGATGGTACAGAAAAGGCGAACCTGGGAGCATCCCCGGGGTAGAGCGGAATGTTAAAAAAGCAGTCTTTGATGTCTATCACTGCTAGCTGCCAGTCTCTGGGGAGCATAGAAGGTGACGGAAGGCCTGGTTGAATGGGACCCAAATCTTCTATCACATCATTAACCCTTCGCAGGTCTTGGAGCAGGCGCCACCTGTCTGTGCCAGGTTTTCTAATTACAAAGACAGGGCTATTCCAAGGGCTGGTAGAAGGTGTTAAATGCCCAAGTTTCACCTGCTCCTCTACTCATTTATGAAGCGCACTCATTTTTCTGATGGAAGGGGCCACTGATCCACCCAGACCGCTGTGTTGGTTTTCCAGGTCAGGGGTGGGGAAGTGCGCTCTGCAGTGGCCCACGCTAAAAATCCCACAAAGGGCTAGGGATGTCGAGGCGGGCTCCCCATTGGCATAAAACATCCCTTCCTAATAATAGTATGTTTGAAGAGACAACAAAAGGTCTCACCGTTGCCAATTGTCCTTCCGGACCTTCCACGCACACAAGATGCCTACTCCTCAGAGAGTGGACCGCTCCGCCCACACCGGAGATCCTGCCGCAAGGGGCACAAGCTCCCAGTCGCTGGGCCACCTCACCTGGGGGATGATGGTCACGTCAGCTCCTGTGTCTGCCATGAGCCGCATCTGCACCGACTTTCCCTGGAAAGAAAGTTTGGCATCAATTAATGGTCTTTCTTTACATACATTTTGGGTGAAGAAAACATGTCTCTCTGTGTCCGGGTCATCGTGGGTGTCCAGTACGTAAAGCAAAGCAAAAGGATCGCCTTTCCTTAAAGTAAATGGTGGGTGGTTACAAATGACGGAGACGGTGATCTCCTCTCCTGGTGGAAAACACACTACCTCAGGTAAGATGGTGATTTCATTCGGCGTGTTGAAGGAGTCTTCTAAGATGAGCACGGTGGTGTCCCGACAGTCGTGGAGGGGGCCCAGGAACCCAGCAGGAATTCTCGTCAGGTCCTCATCCTGGAGAGAGATGGTGACGCTGCTGCGGAGGACCTGATGATTGCCCTGATTTAGGGTACCTGTCCGGCGGAAGAGGCGGAGTCCGTCCTCGTGGCTGCGCTGAACTGCTGGACTTGGCCGCGCGGCCACTCGTCCTCCCTGATGGTCGGGAGGCTGGGATGCTGAGAAGGGCCACTTGGTGTCGTCGCGCAGCCCTTCCTCGCGCTTCGCCGCCAGTTTCCCGCTGGCTGGTACCCTTGTCGCTGTAGATGAAACTGGTGATCTTGATAAAATGGGTTCCTAGGATATGGTCTTGGGGGGGCAAGATAGGTTGTTGAATCTGTGGCCAGTGGGGACAGTTCACCTGGATGTGACCCAGCTGACCACAGTTAAAACAGCGCGTATTTTGTAAGTTTATCATGGCCTCTCCCACCCCTTTGCTGACAGCCAGGGCCACCGTGTGCTCCATTGACATTGCCTTTGTGCAAGCCTCCACCATCTGAGAGATGGTGGGCTCGGGGTCCTGAGGTAGTGCACGGAGAATCTTTTTTGTTTCCGAGAGTTAGAAATGGCCATCTTTCGTAGAAGCTCTGCACGAGCTTCTGCGTTGTCTATTTGTCTCTCAATGGCCTCTTTCAGTCTATCAACAAAAGTAATAAAAGTCTCCTCAGGCCCTTGCATGATAGAAGAAAAGTTTTGCAGGGGGGTCTTACCATCCGGTATCTTCAGGAGTGCCTCCTTTCCCGCTGCTGCTATGTCCTGAAGCAGCTCCTGTGCTAGTAGAATTTGGTCCTCCGGACTGCTGAACTCCCCTTCTCCAGCAAGGGCTTCCATTGCCTCATCCCCCTCTCCCACCTCCTCTGCGAGATCATACTTGCGCAGGAGTGGTTTCAACAGTTTTTTCCAATGAATCTCCCAGAGGTCGCATTCGGTGGGAGAAAACAGTGCCTTAGCAATATACCTTAAATCATGGGGGACTAGGAAACGTCCAGCAAATGTTAAGTCCAGCACATTTTTAAAGAAAGGCGAGTTTCTGCCATAATCTTTGGCAGCCTTCCTTAACTCCTTCACCTCAGCGTATGGAATTTGCTCCCACTTTGGCTCCCTCCCCCGCCGGAGGATGACCGGTGCCGCAAAGCTGCCCAAGTCCCGTGCCAATTCCAAATTCCCATCCTTAATTGCCTCCTCTCTGATCTTTGCCCAATCCCCCCCCCCCCCCGACTTGTTGGAATGCTGGGGGCTGCCACTCTCCTCATCCTTTCCGAGGATGAAGCAGGCTGGGTTAGGGCACGGTGCCTCCCCCTGGCCGGTGGGTCCCGGAGACCGTGCGTCCGACAGGCCAGGATGGCCTGCTTCCGGCCAGGCTTCTTCCTGGTTCTGGTACTGGCAGTGGCAGGAGAGGAGGAGGCGTGTCCCGACCCACCCACTGGGGCGTGACTTTCTGGTGGGGGGTTCCCACCCACGGGGGCTGGGCCCACTTGGGGACTGGTCCCAGCCACAGGGGGCCCACCCAGGAGTGTGGTCAGAGGGAAGGAGGGGACGGGTCCCGACACAGGGGCGGCACTCGACGGAGTGGGGGGAGGAGGTGGGGGCGAGATGTCAGGAATTTTCTGGGTGAAGGAGAAGGAGGGGCGCCATCTTGGGGCTGGTCTTTTTTCGCCATGAGGCAGGCGCCATTTTGTCCTATTTGTTCAGTTAAGTCCTCTAAAGAGCAACAGGGTTTCAAACTAGGATTAGGGTCTCTGGTATAGAGGGAACAGGAATGACATGTGTTGGGGTGGCCAGTCCCAACACACGAATGGGACAGGGAGGATCGGGAAGCAGCAGAGAGACGGCAGCAGCTCTGTGCCGATGTACGGCAGGATCTGTCTCCCGATCCGCCCTTAGGGGAAGAGGGAATAGGATTGGGGGGGGAAGAACACGAGGTAGGTGAACTGGGGACCCAACTCTCTCTCTTCTTTTTTAACAAATTAAGAATGGAATGAAAAAGCGGAAAAAAACGACCGACTGAAATCCTCCCTGAACTTGTAAATCGTAAATCGTAAATCTTTCTCCCAACTCTTCCCCAGAAATCAGGCACCAAAACATCTTCCTGTGTAATAGCAGGAAAATGTTCAAAAATAAATTTAACAAAAGGCTTTAAATCTCTCTTATTAAAAGAAATGTTCCCTAAAACAAGGTGGGACTTAATTTGGATCTAAAACTCCCGTTGAGCTGGAGACAGGCGGTTACCCATTATATCAGGTCTCACAGCTAAATCACCCTCTTCGAAAAGGAAAAAAAAACAAAAAAAAACAAAAAAGGGAGGTGACGCCTAGTCAGGCATAAGAAAAAGCAAGATAAGCATACCTCTGAAGGACACAGGCATAAAACGGGACATCGAAGAGGGGTCTGGTGGAACTTCTGCTGGTCCGAGGGCGTTGCTGCTGCCGCGCAGCTCGAAGGTCCGTCGGTTATCAGCAGAACCCAGGAGACAGAAGCCTTCCGAACTGAAAGGGCGACTGTCCCAGGAAACTGGTCCCGAACGCCACTTGCAATCCTGGAGAAGGCTGGTCACAGAGCAGGCAATCTCCAGGAGACGGTCAAGGACTGGACCCGCTGGTGTCCGTCCCTGTTCGGGCAGCCAGTTGCCGAGCCGTGGGGCTTTTAGGCACTCGGCACGAAGCTCGGATAGCTGGTACATCTGAGGGTCCACCAGAAGAACGGGAGGGACACTCGGGCTGCTGAAATCCTGCTCGTTTATTGAAGGGTCGCAGAAGGGGCAAACAGGGAGACAACGAAGCAGAAGGGAGGCAGATTCCGAGAGCCCCGAAGGGCGGGGTGAGGATTCTTTTACTGCGTAGGGGTAGGAGGGTTTAGCATTCGAGGGTACAATCGGGATGTGATAAACTGTGGTAACTTGTTTGTTCATCAAAGGAATTGGAATATTAAAGGAGGAAAAATAAAATTAAAGTATGAGGGACTAGCTTGCTTGTTAGGAGATAGGGGAAGCATCTGTGAAGTTGGGAAACAGCAACTTGTGGGTTTTACTAAAAAAAGGACAATAAAGAAGCAACTGCTACAAACCGCAAGGCTATAGGCATATTGCAAGGCTATAGACATATTGCAAAACGCAAGACCACAAGTATGATTAATCACCATTTAGGGAGCTTTTCTTAGCTTCTCTTGCAGACACAGGCTAAGGATGTTGGGGGATGGCCGGAGATGATTATGAAATCAGCGACCACCAGGCAACGGCCACCGGACTAGACAACGTAGGAGTGCTCCGGGTATGCCCATCACTGTCCGGAACCGATTGTGAAACCAACGATCACCTGCCTTGACATAACGCAGACACGATGCAGAGGGATGCTCAAGCTACGCCCACCGCTATCGCAAGAGACGCGAATGAAGAAACCTCCAAGAAACTACAAAAGAGACTGAATAAGGGGGGTGGGGTGTGGAGCACTGCAGTGTGGGACACTGCAGGAGGGGCGGTTAGGAGACCCCTACCCACCCAGCGCTGTTTTGCTTGCTACTGCTTGCTGTAATTAATAAAATTCTAATTGACCTTAAAAAGGCTGAATCAAATTATTCGCCTCAATTTATCACAATTTGGTGCCGTGACTCGGATAAAGGAAACCCGGGACGGAGGCCCCACTAGCGTGAGGCGCCCCACCGCCTTTTTGCGGTGGACCTAAGGGGGGGCTTCCTCCTTGGGCCTTTACCGACGAACCTAAAACTCAGTAGCAAGCAAAGTTACCCCCGTTAATCTTTGTGCACGAAGAACCGCGGAAGAGTGAACACGCAGGAAGCATAAGTAGCCCCCGGTGGGTGGTGGGCCTCCTTTTTCCAGGGTTGATTCAAACCTGCTGGATTGAGGGATTAATATTCCAAGAGCATCCAGGGTTGATTCAAACCTGCTGGATTGAGGGATTAATATTCCAAGAGCATCCAGGGTTGATTCAAACCTGCTGGATTGAGGGATTAATATTCCAAGAGCATCCAGGGTTGATTCAAACCTGCTGGATTGAGGGATTAATATTCAAGAGCATCCAGGGTTGATTCAAACCTGCTGGATTGAGGGATTAATAGTCTAAGAGCATCCAGGGTTGATTCAAACCTGCTGGATTGAGGGACTAATGTTCCAAGAGCATCCAGGGTTGGGGGACGTAGGAGGGGGGGAGCTGCCCCCCCCTCGGCGTCGAGTTACCCTCGGTGGGGAGGCTCCTGGGTTAGGAGGAGAGCAAGCGGGCCTAACCCAGACGCGGAGGTGGACTGCGTCAAAGTTCCTGGGGCGGGGGATCCCCGGAGAAACTTCCCCAAGTTTCGGCTTACTAATTTAGTATAAGTGTATGTGCTCGGTGGGCCCCGTACAAGCGGGCTCCGGAATGCGTGTGCGTGTGAAAAAGACGGTGGGCCCCGTACAAGCGGGCTCCGGAGTGCATGTGAAAGGGACAAAGCCTCGACCCCGGAAACGGGGTCTTTAAGAGTCGTTTAGGGGTGTGTAGTCCCGGGGTGATTGAGGTGAATAAGAAGACACACAGGGCGAAGCCCCGGTCGAAAAACGGAGGCGCCGGAAAGACGTGAGTAGTCCGGTCTGCTCGGTCGCTCGGTCAGGGGTGGGAGTCCTGGAGTGTAGCAAATGCGAATGTGTGTGTGAGAGGGGAACTGGCAGCTCAGATTCCCCAAGTGAGTGTGGACCCCATAGTAGGGCGTTTCCCATATCCGGCGACGGAGTAGGCCACGAATTGGGGGAAGCGACTGTCGTATTGTTTGTGTTGAGTGTGAGAAGGCACTCTAGAAGATGGGTCAGAGAAAAAAGGAAATCTGCTGAACCCATGGGTGGGAGAATCTCGGTAAAACTTCCACTAGGCTTAACGGTAAAGTATTGGGATGCCTTTCCTTCTAGAAAAGGAAAAGATAGGGTTAAAATGATCCATTATTGTATGAAAATTTGGGGGAGTAAACGGATAGGGGGAGACCAGCTGTATTGGCCTGTGTTTGGGTCGTTTGAGGATTGGATCTGTCAAGCTCTAAATATATATATATATATTAACTCCAAAGAGCCCTTTAACCAAGAGGAGAGCGAATATGCAGCTCTTTGGATAGTGGGAGAGATTGAAGAAAGCTTTCCAGTTGTATTCAGGGGTGGACCCCAATACCCCAGAGGGTGAGACACTTTTGAAGGTGCATTTTGTGGTCGATTCTTGGGTGGACATTCGGAAGAAGTTGGAGAGGTTGGAGGGATGGCAGGCGAGAGGATTGGATGAGTTGTTGTGAGAGGCTCAAAAGGTGTGTGTTGGGAGAGAGGATGAGAGTTTTAAAAAGCAGTCTGGAATCGTGTTAGCAGCAGTGGGGGGGGACAGCAGAGTCCCCGGGGTGGGGGGAACTGGAGGCCAGTCCAGAGGTCGGACTGACGTCCAGCGAAGATGGTTTGAAGGGAAGTCGAGAGTTGGTTTGAAGGGAAGTCAAGAGGTGGAGAGAGCATTGTCTGTTTCTATTGTGGGAAGAAGGGACACATGAGGAGAGAGTGTCGGCAGAAGATTGCTGATGAGGAACAGTTCAAAGAAGATTAAGGGGGTCGGGGGCTCTATCTACTGGGGACAAGAGAAAGAACAGAGCCCCTGGTAAAATTAAAAACAAGAATATGAGTTCCTTGTGGACTCAGGGGCGGAGAGATCAACCGTCCAGACCCTTCCCCAAGGGTGTAAGGTTTCACCTGAAATAATACAGGTGACTGGGGCCAAAGGGGAACCCTTTGGAGTACCTGTAATTAAGGATGTACTCTTAGAAAGTGATTCTAAATTAGGAATTGGGTCATTTTTACTAGTTCCAGAAGCAGATTATAATCTATTAGGGAGAGATTTGATGGTCGAGTTGGGGATAGGGATAGAGGCAAAAAAGGGAGAACTAACAGTAAAACTATATCCTCTCCGGGCTGAAGACGAGAAAAAGATTAACCCAGAAGTTTGGTATACCCCCGACAGTGTGGGGAAATTAAATGTTGAACCCTTTGAGGTAACTATCAGGAACCCAGAAATCCCTGTCAGGATTCGGCAATATCCCATACCCAAAGAGGGGAGGGAAGGACTAAAAACAGAAATAAAGAGACTTTTGGAAAAGGGACTTTTAGAACCCTGCATGTCCCCTTTCAATACCCCCATTCTGCCGGTAAAGAAACCGAATGGCAGTTACAGATTGGTGCATGACTTGCGGGAAATCAGTAAAAGAACAGTTGAGAGATTCCCGGTCGTAGCCAATCCACATACTGTTTTAAGCCAACTTGGCCCAGAAAACCAGTGGTATAGTGTAATAGATCTTAAAGATGCTTTTTGGGCCTGTCCCCTTAAGGAAACTTCTAGAGATTATTTTGCTTTTGAATGGGAAGACCCGGATACACATAGAAAACAACAATTGAGGTGGACAGTCCTTCCCAGGGGTTTACAGAATCCCCAAATTTGTTTGGGCAAGCTCTGGAACAAATATTGGCAGAATATTCACAGGGGGAGGGGATTGTGCTTCTACAATACGTAGATGATTTATTAATTGCAGGGAAAGAAGAAGAAAAAGTAAGGGAAGAAACTATAAAACTCCTAAATTATTTAAGCCTTAAGGGACTCAAAGTTTCAAAGTCGAAATTACAATTCGTGGAAGAGGAAGTTAAGTACCTCGGACACTGGCTGACTCAGGGGACTAAGAAATTGGATACTGATAGAGTCCAAGGAATACTTTCCCTGGAAGCTCCAAAAACTAAAAGGCAGGTTCGACAGTTACTGGGACTTTTTGGGTATTGCAGACAATGGATTGAAAATTTTAGGGGGAAAGTTAAATTTCTGTATGAAAAATTAACAACAGATGGGCTATTAAAGTGGAGCTCTGAGGATGAGACCCGGTTAAAATCATTGAAAACTGAATTGGTCAATGCCCCGGTTCTCAGCCTCCCGGATCTAAAAAGACCATTCTTTTTATTCATTAATGTCAATGAAGGGGTGGCATACGGGGTGTTAGCCCAGGAATGGGCTGGCGGAAAGAAACCAGTGGCATATCTTTCAAAGCTTCTCGACCCTGTTAGTCGAGGGTGGCCTGCCTGTTTGCAATCGATAGTGGCTGCTGCCCTTTTGGTAGAAGAAGCAGGAAAGATAATTTTTGGGAGTGAACTGAAGGTTCTATCTCCTCATAACATCCGTGGAGTACTACAACAAAAAGCGGATAAATGGATAACAGATGCCAGCCTCCTAAAGTATGAAGGCATCCTAATTTCTTCTCCTAGGTTAAGTATTGAAACCACAAGCTTACAAAATCCAGCCCAGTTTCTATATGGGGAACCAGTTGTGGGACTAACTCATGATTGTCTTTTGCAAATAGAGGAACAAACAAAAATAAGACCAGACCTCAAAGAGGAGGAATTAGAAGAAGGATATCGATATTATGTAGATGGATCCTCTCGGGTCCTTGAAGGGAAAAGGAAATCTGGGTATGCTATTGTGGATGGGAAGATTCTTAAGAAAATAGAATCTGGTCCTCTTAGTCCCAGCTGGTCAGCACAAGCATGTGAATTGTATGCAGTGCTCAGAGCTTTAGAACTGCTAAGAGGAAAGGCTGGGACCATTTCTACTGATTCAAAATATGCTTATGGGGTGGTTCATACATTTGGTAAAATCTGGGAAGAAAGGGGACTTATCAATTCACAGGGAAAGGGGTTGATACATGGGGAATTAATTCGGAAAGTGCTCCAGGCCTTGAGAGGTCCGGAAAGAATAGCTATTGTTCATGTAAAAGGACATCAAGTGGGGATGGGAAACTCAGTACAGGGAAATAACTTAGCCGACCAGGAGGCGAAAAAGGCAGCTCTAATGAGTTTAAAACCATATAAGGGGGGGGGTCGCACAAAGGGAAAATTGCTCCACTTGTGGAGCTGACTTAGAGGAAGAACCATGTTGGGCTTGTTGGGATGCATACGGAATTGATTCGATACAGTGTGCCTGTGATAACCCCCAAAAGGAACATTGATGGTGCCACGGACTCATTAATCATGAGTGTGCCTGTGAAGACCCCCAAGAGAAACATTGCCGGTTCCATGGACCCATTAACCATGTGTTAGCCTTCACGGTACAGGAAAAACAAAAACTAAACCAAATGGGGGTGAAGGAAAAAGAGGGAGGCAAGTGGATACTACCGG
This sequence comes from Vidua chalybeata, assembly GCF_026979565.1. NCBI lineage: Eukaryota > Metazoa > Chordata > Aves > Passeriformes > Viduidae > Vidua > Vidua chalybeata. The sequence continues at coordinate 26,035,623 of NC_071539.1, forward strand.
ACAGGCGGGAGGTACTCCCAAAAGGAATGGCAATGAGGCTCCTGCAAGCAATCCATGAGAAAACCCACTGGGGAACTCAAGGCCTGGTTGACCAGTTTGCAATTAAATATATGTGTATAGGGGTCTATAATCTTGCAAAACAGGTAACCCAACAATGTTTAACCTGTCAAAGAATAAATAAAACAACAATTAAGAGAAATACCAATGGGCAGAAGGGAACTGGTACAACGACCCTTTTCACATATACAAATAGATTTTACAGAATTACCAAAAGTGGGGAGGTATAAATATTTATTGGTACTGGTAGACCACTTAACCCATTACGTGGAAGCTTATCCTACGGCCCGAGCTACTTCGAACACTGTGGTAAAAGTATTATTAGAGCAAATTATCCCCGGTATGGATTAATTGAGTGTTTAGACTCAGACCGGGGACCCCATTTCACCTCTAAAATTGCAAAAGATGTCCTGACAGATTTGGGAACTCAATGGAAATATCACACCCCATAGCATCCACAGAGCTCGGGAGGGTGGAAAGGATGAATGGAGAAAAAAAAACAAAAAAAAAACCAAACAAAAAAAAACCCAAAAACAAAAAACCAAAAAAACAAAAAAACAAAAAAAAAAAAAAAAAAAAAACAAAAAAAAACCAACAAAAAAACCAAAAAAAACACACACAAAAAAAAAAAAAACCCAAAAAAAAAACTCACAAAGTTAATGCTGGAAACAAAAATGTCATGGGTTAAGTGTCTACCTCTTGCCTTATTGAACATTCGAACTCAACCCCAAACTAATGTGGGAATCTCTTCATTTGAAATGTTATTTAGAATGCCCAAAGATCACCCCTGCCAAAAAGATTCTCATATTAAATTTTACATCACCCAAATTATGAGCAGAAGGCAGGATTGAGGAAGAAAGAAGTGTTGGCACAGAGACCACCAATCCATAAGATAAAACCAGGAGATCAAGTATCACAGAAACGGCAGTCAAGACGGCCGAAAAGGGGTGGACTCACGCCAGCCGAGTGAAAGGCCCGGTTGCCACAAATAACCAGTGGAGAGTGACTAGCCAGCCTGGGAACTTGAAAGTGACTCTTAAGAAAAACTAATGAACTCTGTGGACATCATCCAAATCAACCATAAGGGGAAGCAAAGGGATACAATTACAAACTAGCTAAAGACTATATAGTGATTTGTAACAAGGAAGGTTGTGGAGATTGTTATCCTTTTGTGTGCTTTATATGTAAAATTTGCCAAGAACGGTGGTGGGTCCATTGCCAGAGGGGAAGACCACCAATTGGGGTTTGTACTGAGTGCTATAAAACTCAGCGAAAACTAACTGAAACTGTGCTAAGGATAGGAGAATTGGAAAATCGGTGGGTCAGTTTTGGATCTGAGTGGTGGGAAATATTTACCAAGGGAGTATAGCCTGAGTATTTTTGTTTTCATACTAACGAGCCCACTCCATTTGCTGCTCAGGTAATAAAAGGGTGTTGTCGAAAGGAACTGAAGGGGATTCCTTGCAACCCACTTCTGGTCAAAGATAAGAACTGGGAACAGTACAAGGCTAGGCAGGAGCGGAAAAGGGGACGCTCAGGCGAGTACTGCTGCTGCCGAGAAGATGGTTTACCTCGCGGCTCGAAGCACCCGAGTCGGCGAGCGAGGCAGAGAGGAAAAGGCCAAGCCCCCTCTAAGTGGAACAATGCTGAAATGCTCCAACTATTGCCAGCCGAGTACTAGGATCCCTCAAAGGACCAGTCTAAGTGCCTCCGAAACACCAAGGGAGCAGCAAGCCAAAAAGGGGAAAACAGGATATTACAAAAAAAAATCAAGGCTAGGACTCCACCCTTATTGGTGAATTATTAGTTTTCTATTGCTCTGTCCTAGTGGTGTTTCTAGTCAGGACAATGCTAAACACTTTACTTCTAGCCTACGAAACAGCAAAGCGATTTGATGAACGAAATGGTAAAAGAGAAAATGGGGGATTGTGATAAACTGTGGTAACTTGTTTGTTCATCAAAGGAATTGGAATATTAAAGGAGGAAAAATAAAATTAAAGTATGAGGGACTAGCTTGCTTGTTAGGAGATAGGGGAAGCATCTGTGAAGTTGGGAAACAGCAACTTGTGGGTTTTACTAAAAAAAGGACAATAAAGAAGCAACTGCTACAAACCGCAAGGCTATAGGCATATTGCAAGGCTATAGACATATTGCAAAACGCAAGACCACAAGTATGATTAATCACCATTTAGGGAGCTTTTCTTAGCTTCTCTTGCAGACACAGGCTAAGGATGTTGGGGGATGGCCGGAGCTGATTATGAAATCAGCGACCACCAGGCAACAGCCACCGGACTAGACAACGTAGGAGTGCTCCGGGTACGCCCATCATTGTCCGGAACCGATTGTGAAACCAACGATCACCTGCCTCGACACAACGCAGACACGATGCAGAGGGATGCTCAAGCTACGCCCACCGCTATCGCAAGAGATGCGAATGAAGAAACCTCCAAGAAACTATAAAAGAGACTGAATAAGGGGGGTGGGGTGTGGGGCACTGCAGTGTGGGACACTGCAGGAGGGGCGGTTAGGAGACCCCTACCCACCCAGCGCTGTTTTGCTTGCTACTGCTTGCTGTAATTAATAAAATTCTAATTGACCTTAAAAAGGCTGAAACAAATTATTCGCCTCAATTTATCACAGGGAGAAGGCTAAAGGGAGGGGAAATACAACATTAACCAGTGGGGAAAAGGGAAAGGAGTGTTCTTGGTGGAAGAACCAAAGGGAAAACGTGGAACAGAGAAGATTCTAGGCTAAGGGGCAGACTTGAACAATAACTGACAAGACAGGGGGAGGGTACAATTCTCTTACAAAAGGGGGTGGAGAACTCATACAACTGCTGTTTCCCATGGCAACCCTAGACTGCCTTCCCCAACCCCTCCTCCTACACCAGTGACAGCTTTTCACACTGAAGGCAAGTGCTATTGTATAACAAACACTTAACTCTTAGCCCAGCCGGGCTCGCTGGCTACTTTTGCAAGCTTTTTACCAACTAGCGAGGCTTGTAAGCGGTGCTTGTAACTCCTAGCTTGTACCACGCTCCCACTAGCTGCGCTATCAGCTAGCGGCGTTCAAAGCAGCTCCTCAAACCGCGGCTTGTGCCCGCGCGCCCGCTGCGCTATCAGCTGGGCTGCGCCTAAAGCACCTTTGCAAGCCCCGACTTAAGCCCCGCGCCTCGCTCCCCTCGCTCGCCAGGGACAGCCCGTGCCACGCATGCGCACCACCCGCTCTATCAGGTAGAGTGCGCACTACCCGCACTATCAGGTAGTGTGGCTGAGAGCTGCCCTGCGCATGCGCCCCACCCGCTCTATCAGGTAGAGTGGCTGCTAGCCGCCCCGAGCATGCGCACTACCCGCACTAGCAGGTAGTGTGGCTGAGCTGCCCCGCGCATGCGCACTACCCGCACTAGCAGGTAGTGTGGGCTGAGAGCTGCCCTGCGCATGCGCTCTCTAGCACTGCCGCGCCGCTCAGTTTTGGGAGCTTGTCTTACGGCAGCTATAGAAAATGGCTTCGAGCGAAGAAGTGAGGAACATGCTATAATAGACTCCCTTCAAAATCTAGTTGAAATTTTGCAAAACAGTTCTATGAAGCAAAAGATGTGATCTATGCATTGCGAGCTGCCTTAACAGAGGAACATGTTAACAAATCACATCATGCTGATTCCTCTACAGAGCTTGAGGAGAAGGAAACTCCTCACATGAAACAAATCTATCCTCATCAAGAACTTGAAGCAGCAAGTAATTGTGGGGAACATTGCTGCCATCACTTGAGACCCTTGATTAAAACTATCTCAGTGTATAGCTATCTCAGTGATGATGATCTCCAACCTCACATCACAACCAAACACATACCATCACAACTAAACACTGCCACTGAGCTAGCTAAGCTTAAAAGGGAATATGGACACCCTCCACATGAATCAGAATATGTTTTCCGGGTGTCCCTCACTGGTGGTGATCAAATTCAATTAAGTGAACAGGAAGCCAGTGGGTACTGGGGACATGGTGTCTTCTTAACAACAGGAGAGAAAGGTGACACATGGTCCCTGACACAGCGTGCAGCTTTTTGGGCCGGGGGAACAAGCCCCTTGGAAAGGGGAGATCTCATAGCTAGAATTAGTACCCCCGACCAACTCTTGGAAAATGTGCACAAAGCTGCTTGCCTGCAAATGACTCTCAAAAAGAAATTAATTCCTGGCTTTGAATCCCTGATGCAATTACCTGTGAAGCCCAAGATAACGACCCCTTGAATTTGTGGGCTTCCAGAATCACTCAAACCTACAGCAATTCTCCTTCCAAAAACGATAGCAGCTGTATCTCCTGTAGAAAGACCAGATAGATTTCCTAGTAAGCAGAAGGACCCATTTGTTCCCCTTTATGACTTGTTGAGGAAAGGGGTGAAATGGGATTGGAGTCTTTCTCAGGAGTCAGCATTGCAATTGCTGATTTTTGAAGCAACAGCTCATCAAGCAGTGACCCCTATCCATCCTACAGATCCTTTCCAGGTGGAATGGGGATTTGCCTCCTCAGGGCTGTCAGTACACATATGGCAGCGGGGTGCTGAGGGTCTGACAAGACCTGTTGGTTTTTACTCCCGTGGTTCCAAAGATGCTGAGAAAAGATACACTACCTGGGAAAAAGGATTGTTGATGGTTATCTTAGCTTTCCTAGAAGTAGAAAAAATTGCACGAAAACAACCAATTGTATTGAGAGGCCCCTTCAAGGTTATTAAGACAGCCACTAGTGGGACTCCCCCTCCTGACGGGGTGGCCCAGAAGGCCTTAGTGAGAAAGTGGTATGCTCAGGTTGAACATTACTGTAACTTCTTCTCAATGACAGAAGGATCTGTAAAAACTTTACCAATCCAAGAAACTGAGAGCTTGGACAAACCTGCCTCTGTAATCAAAGTAACCCCTCCTTTCTGCCCCAAACAATCAGCAAACTCTTGGTTTACTGATGCTTCTGCTAAAGGGAAAGGAAAAGTATGGAAATATAGGGCAGAAGCCCTCCACTTTTCCTCTGGTGAGCAAATGATTACAGAGGGAGAAGGTAGTGCACACATTGGGGAGCTGATAGCTGTCTGGAGTGTTTTTCAACGAGAAGCACAGAATTCCTCTTTGGTCTGCATCTACACTGACTCCTATGCTCTCTACCAAATGATCCTAATAATCCAGCTCATGACCCTGGCCAACCTGTTCTGGTGGACCTCTCTTACTATAGGACTAGTAGCACTTGTGCTAAAACCCCCTCTGAATAAATATGCATGGGAAGCCTCTGGTGCTCTAGGGAAAGAGCATTGGACAAATACATGCTGGATAATTCCATCATTCTAACTTTTCTGCCTCTCGGCGGCAGAATTCTGTTGTGTTTACTTTTTCAGAAGAACTCCGAGGGACATGAAGACCACCTAATCCATGATCAAACTGGTAATACTTTTCTGCATCCTACCACAACCCCATGGCCAGAAACCAGCTGAGTGACCGTGGTCTGAACTAATTGTGGTAGCATGCAGAAAAAGTGAAAGGATCTCTTTAAGCACAAAATGGTCTGCACGCACCCAAGCGTACAGGATTGTTGGCACAATTTTACACTAACACAGACTGCAGAAGTGGTTTGTTTATGGGGAAAAAACACCAAAGGGCTTTCTTTTAAGTTTATAATAAATGCTGTAGCTCAATCTACTACGGTTTATACCACCACCACTACCACCACTCGAGCCCAGCCACCAGTTATGCTTACCCCGAAAATTTTTGAAGTTGGACCATATATAATCAGGAAAACTGGCCAACAACAGATATTATTTGATCCGGCATGGTCTCTTAAACAAGTCAAATTGCTGATGCAAAACAATGTCTCAGAAATACAACCAGCTTGTTCACCCTTTTTGCAAACCTCTTTTCAGGCTTGGACAACCTGGCTGCGACAGTGGAACCCTCCTAAAAAACGGGTGCCAAGAGACATAACTGGTGTTGTGGGAACAGAATTGGGAATCAATTCAGAGGTATTAATGAATAAATTGGCTTCTACGACTAGAGATTTGACCAAAATACAGCAACCACTGCAGTCGTCCTTATCGGCCTTGGGAACACATCAGTGCTTGCTATCAAACATTCTACCAAATTGGGAAAAGATAAATGTGAAGGATAAAAAATTGATCATTGATGCACTTAATGCCACGCAAAGCAATGTTTCCTTAGCTCTTAGCTGTATCCAGGCTCAATTATGGATGCAGTCAGTTGCTGCCTCAATTATAAGAGAAGGTGAAGAAGGCACTTTTCCTACTGAGATTAGGAAAATAGTCTGGGACAGTGCCACTGACTTTGAAAGAGATTTCCAATCCTGGTGGAATGTAGTGAATTTTACCTATGACCCTAACACAAACACAGCCACAGCATTTTGTGCTGACCATAAGTAATGCCTCAGTGCATTTGATATTCCCTAGCATCGCATTAGGATTAAATCATGATGGACCCACTTTCTATCCTTCTGAACATAGAGAATGGGCCCGTCAAATTGATGACAAATGGCAAACTGTCAATTTAGAGTCCTGTACTATCCGAGAACAACTAGGGTTTATCTGTGAAGGTAACGCAATTATAGCTCAAGATATCTGTTTAGACACAGAACAAAATAGCTGTCATTTTGATATTCATCCTAACGAGACTTCTGAAACAGTCCTTGTAAATACAGGCAATGGGCGTGCCTGCTTCAGAACCGCTTGTGATACTGTGTTTATAGAAAGTACAGTAGTAGATACTAAAAATCATTCAAATTATTGTGCTTGCAACTTTACTAAAATTGCAGGATGTGATTTTTCTTTTGTAGCTCCAGTTACCTTACATGAACTTTTAGAATCCAATCTCATGTTGATTCACAAGCTACTGCCTACTCCCATTGGGATGAACCTTACTTTGGTAAAGCAACCATTACTTCATCAAGATCTAATAGAGATCCTAGGAAAAATCAAGGAGAATGGACAGAAAACTCTGGTAACTGTTCATCATGATGTGCAAGAAATACATCGTGTTGTAGAAAGGGTGAAAAGTGATGCCGAGCACAAGTGGTGGGATACCCTTTTCGGGTGGTCACCCACCGCCACCGGTATCCTGAACAAATTGTGCCATCCCGTTGTTGTTCTTCTGATTTTAGTTATGATTGGTTTTGTTTTATCAGTAATCTTGCTTATTGTAAATTGGAGAATGATGAAACGATGAACAAAATTAACATCTATAATTAATGCACACCACTTGGCCGACATCCTTTACACTATAGATATTCCCAGGACTGTAGACACAAGAAGATTATAGGGTTGGTAGATATGTTTTACATCCTTTTCTTTTATGTTTTTTTTTAATCACTGTTTTAATGATTTTTGTTTCTTGATTATAAAATTATACTGAGTAATATCGATGATACTAGGTTTATTACTTTACTGCTTAATATTGATTATACTGGTTTATTATTTGATCAATTTATTGTTTAATTGATTAATATTGATTATTATTTAAACAAACTATTGCTGAATTAATTATTGTTTTAGTTTTCCTGTTTTCTCTTTCCTTTCCTTTTTCTCTTCCCTTTTCCCTGGAATGTGCTGCCAACACTTGACGAGTCCTGAAGACTCCACGACGACACCATGGAACCCTGCTGATGAAGATCTTTCGAGGGCAATCGTCAGTCACGGGGTGGTGTAAGAGCCCGTCTGAAGCCCCTCATTTTCCATTCTGCCTTCCGATTGCCACGAGAAAGAATCCCTTCCCTCCACTGCAGTTCCGGCTTAGAACAGGACACAGTGCAGGTGCAACCACTGAACCGTCATGCTAGCTGTTCCGAACAAGGCCTGGCAAGAACTTGGCAAGGACTTGGCAAGGACTTGGCAAAGACCTGACGTGGACCCAGCACGGGACAGCCTGATGCGCGGCCTGCTTCTAATCTCCGTTCTTAAGCCAAATGAACTTTTGGGGTGACTCCCGGGGTCCTTCATTGAAGACCCCTCATCTGCCTCGTTACCAGTGTGACAAACAAAGAATGAGAACCCTCCTCCCAAAGACTGAGACTGAGACCCCTGCTATAGGGAGGAGGGGAAATTGGTGGTCTGACCACTAATGACATGACCTGTTTCCCTTCAGTGATTCAAATGGACTTATTCTTCATTGGATTCGTCTTGCTTTGGTGGTTTCTGTGGACTCACCTGTTCCCGCGTGGCGATTACAATGGACTTTCGTTGTTACACTTGCTCCCCCCTCTTTCCTCTGTGGACTATAACTGGAGCCCCGAGTCGACCAGAACTTCGGAGACTCCCCCGACACGACAGACGGAACCCCATCGTCCGGACCACTGAGGATCTCGCCTGTGTTGGTAGCTATTCCCATACCCCTCTTCTCTCTCTCTCTCTCCTTTTATCTCCTTTCCGATCCCCACTATCGCATTTACTGGTTTGGCCCCTAATAAAGGTGCATTTGTTGTGATTAACTGATAGTCCCTTGTTGTTTGCCTTTTTGCACTTTTGGGATGGGTGAAAAGAACCATCATGACACCCCGCAAAAAGCGGATCGTGACAGGTGGGATGCATGAAAAATAAATCAAAACTAAGGAAGTTTCTCCTGGAACACCTTCCATTGGCATGCCAAGAGTGAATTCAAGAGGCAGGAGAGCAGCAGCCACCGTCCTGCAGCTGTCTGCGAGCTTCGCACACAAGCCGGCTTCTTCGCGGCTTCGTTCTTCGCCTCTTGCAAGCTACCGCGATCTCCGGCTGCCGGAGGACAAGAAGCGGCTACTTCGCGCACAGATCACTGGAGCGGCAGCGGTGCGCTCCGAAGCGCCGCTTCTGCCGAAAGACGCCGGCAAGCGGCACTTGCTTTCGGCCAGCTCCGGAGCTGCGTATTCTGCCTCTCTAGTCACCTACATCTTAGCCAAAAGCTTTTCCGCTCCAGTTCTCAAGGAGAAAGTGTACCAGCACTGCTCACTTAGCCCGACCTTGCCAGGAAATAAGATTTGCTGCACATTCCAAGGACACTGCACTTTCCTGGGCAAGCTGCAACCTGCTGGCAGATGGCCGTGCTCTCTGCCCACTCCTGCCCAGTTCTGGGTACTAGCGGGCACGTTGCAGCCTGGCGAAGGCAAGAAGCCTGGAGAGCTGTCACAGAGCAGAAGGGCAGCTGAGATGCTGAAAAGCAGCAAAGCTGAACAGCCTGCCTCAGCTTCAGCAGTGTGTAATTGACTGAAGGCGAAAAAGCAAGCAGCAGAGCAGCGGGCTTCTGTGCGCACTGAAGGCAATTGCAAGAATCCAGCAGCTGCTCCTTGCCAAGCACAGTCAGCTGCCTAGGTTCTTGCTTCTTGACCAACTCACAGTTGCCCTTCTTTTCAGCAGCTGCCACCGTGTTCTCTGCATCTCGGAGCCTCTGGGGAGCAACAAGAATTTCCAAGGTGGGATGCATGACGACTATGTCAAAACCCAGGAAAGTTGTCCTGGAACACCTTCCATTGGCATGCCAAGAGTGAATTCAAGAGGCAGGAGAGCAGCAGCCACCGTCCTGCAGCTGTCTGCGAGCTTCGCACACAAGCCGGCTTCTTCGCGGCTTCGTTCTTCGCCTCTTGCAAGCTACCGCGATCTCCGGCTGCCGGAGGACAAGAAGCGGCTACTTCGCGCACAGATCACTGGAGCGGCAGCGGTGCGCTCCGAAGCGCCGCTTCTGCCGAAAGACGCCGGCAAGCGGCACTTGCTTTCGGCCAGCTCCGGAGCTGCGTATTCTGCCTCTCTAGTCGCCTACATCTTAGCCAAAAGCTTTTCCGCTCCAGTTCTCAAGGAGAAAGTGTACCAGCACTGCTCACTTAGCCCGACCTTCCCAGGAAATAAGATTTGCTCCACATTCCAAGGACACTGCACTTTCCTGGGCAAGCTGCAACCTGCTGGCTGATGGCCGTGCTCCCTGCCCACTCCTGCCCAGCTCTGGGTGATAGCGGGCACATTGCAGCCTGGCGAAGGCAAGAAGCCTGGAGAGCTGTCACAGAGCAGAAGGGCAGCTGAGATGCTGAAAAGCAGCAAAGCTGAACAGCCTGCCTCAGCTTCAGCAGTGTGTAATTGACTGAAGGCGAAAAACCAAGCAGCAGAGCAGCGGGCTTCTGTGCGCACTGAAGGCAATTGCAAGAATCCAGCAGCTGCTCCTTGCCAAGCACAGTCAGCTGCCTAGGTTCTTGCTTCTTGACCAACTCACAGTTGCCCTTCTTTTCAGCAGCTGCCACCGTGTTCTCTGCATCTCGGAGCCTCTGGGGAGCAACAAGAATTTCCAAGGTGGGATGCATGACGACTATGTCAAAACCCACGAAAGTTGTCCTGGAACACCTTCCATTGGCATGCCAAGAGTGATTTCAACATGCAGGAGAGCAGCAGCCACCGTCCTGCAGCTGTCTGCCAGCTTCGCACACAAGCCGGCTTCTTCGCGGCTTCGTTCTTCGCCTCTTGCAAGCTACCGCGATCTCCGGCTGCCGGAGGACAAGAAGCGGCTACTTCGCGCACAGATCACTGGAGCGGCAGCGGTGCGCTCCGAAGCGCCGCTTCTGCCGAAAGACGCCGGCAAGCGGCACTTGCTTTCGGCCAGCTCCGGAGCTGCGTATTCTGCCTCTCTAGTCGCCTACATCTTAGCCAAAAGCTTTTCCGCTCCAGTTCTCAAGGAGAAAGTGTACCAGCACTGCTCACTTAGCCCGACCTTGCCAGGAAATAAGATTTGCTGCACATTCCAAGGACACTGCACTTTCCTGGGCAAGCTGCAATCTGCTGGCAGATGGCCGTGCTCTCTGCCCACTCCTGCCCAGCTCTGGGTAGTAGCGGGCACGTTGCAGCCTGGCGAAGGCAAGAAGCCTGGAGAGCTGTCACAGAGCAGAAGGGCAGCTGAGATGCTGAAAAGCAGCAAAGCTGAACAGCCTGCCTCAGCTTCAGCAGTGTGTAATTGACTGAAGGCGAAAAACCAAGCAGCAGAGCAGCGGGCTTCTGTGCGCACTGAAGGCAATTGCAAGAATCCAGCAGCTGCTCCTTGCCAAGCACAGTCAGCTGCCTAGGTTCTTGCTTCTTGACCAACTCACAGTTGCCCTTCTTTTCAGCAGCTGCCACCGTGTTCTCTGCATCTCGGAGCCTCTGGGGAGCAACAAGAATTTCCAAGGTGGGATGCATGACGACTATGTCAAAACCCAGGAAAGTTGTCCTGGAACACCTTCCATTGGCATGCCAAGAGTGAATTCAAGAGGCAGGAGAGCAGCAGCCACCGTCCTGCAGCTGTCTGCGAGCTTCGCACACAAGCCGGCTTCTTCGCGGCTTCGTTCTTCGCCTCTTGCAAGCTACCGCGATCTCCGGCTGCCGGAGGACAAGAAGCGGCTACTTCGCGCACAGATCACTGGAGCGGCAGCGGTGCGCTCCGAAGCGCCGCTTCTGCCGAAAGACGCCGGCAAGCGGCACTTGCTTTCGGCCAGCTCCGGAGCTGCGTATTCTGCCTCTCTAGTCGCCTACATCTTAGCCAAAAGCTTTTCCGCTCCAGTTCTCAAGGAGAAAGTGTACCAGCACTGCTCACTTAGCCCGACCTTCCCAGGAAATAAGATTTGCTCCACATTCCAAGGACACTGCACTTTCCTGGGCAAGCTGCAACCTGCTGGCTGATGGCCGTGCTCCCTGCCCACTCCTGCCCAGCTCTGGGTGATAGCGGGCACGTTGCAGCCTGGCGAAGGCAAGAAGCCTGGAGAGCTGTCACAGAGCAGAAGGGCAGCTGAGATGCTGAAAAGCAGCAAAGCTGAACAGCCTGCCTCAGCTTCAGCAGTGTGTAATTGACTGAAGGCGAAAAACCAAGCAGCAGAGCAGCGGGCTTCTGTGCGCACTGAAGGCAATTGCAAGAATCCAGCAGCTGCTCCTTGCCAAGCACAGTCAGCTGCCTAGGTTCTTGCTTCTTGACCAACTCACAGTTGCCCTTCTTTTCAGCAGCTGCCACCGTGTTCTCTGCATCTCGGAGCCTCTGGGGAGCAACAAGAATTTCCAAGGTGGGATGCATGACGACTATGTCAAAACCCACGAAAGTTGTCCTGGAACACCTTCCATTGGCATGCCAAGAGTGATTTCAACATGCAGGAGAGCAGCAGCCACCGTCCTGCAGCAGTCTGCGAGCTTCGCACACAAGCCGGCTTCTTCGCGGCTTCGTTCTTCGCCTCTTGCAAGCTACCGCGATCTCCGGCTGCCGGAGGACAAGAAGCGGCTACTTCGCGCACAGATCACTGGAGCGGCAGTGGTGCACTCCGAAGCGCCGCTTCTGCCGAGAGACGCCGGCAAGCGGCACTTGCTTTCGGCCAGCTCCTGAGCTGCGTATTCTGCCTCTCTAGTCGCCTACATCTTAGCCAAAAGCTTTTCCGCTCCAGTTCTCAAGGAGAAAGTGTACCAGCACTGCTCACTTAGCCCGACCTTGCCAGGAAATAAGATTTGCTGCACATTCCAAGGACACTGCACTTTCCTGGGCAAGCTGCAATCTGCTGGCAGATGGCCGTGCTCTCTGCCCACTCCTGCACAGCTCTGGGTAGTAGCGGGCACGTTGCAGCCTGGCGAAGGCAAGAAGCCTGGAGAGCTGTCACAGAGCAGAAGGGCAGCTGAGATGCTGAAAAGCAGCAAAGCTGAACAGCCTGCCTCAGCTTCAGCAGTGTGTAATTGACTGAAGGCGAAAAACCAAGCAGCAGAGCAGCGGGCTTCCGTGCGCACTGAAGGCAATTGCAAGAATCCAGAGGCTGCTCCTTGCCAAGCACAGGCAGCTGCCTAGGTTCTTGCTTCTTGACCAACTCACAGTTGCCCTTCTTTTCAGCAGCTGGCCACCGTGTTCTCTGCATCTCGGAGCCTCTGGGGAGCAACAAGAATTTCCAAGGTGGGATGCATGACGACTATGTCAAAACCCAGGAAAGTTGTCCTGGAACACCTTCTATTGGCATGCCAAGAGTGAATTCAAGAGGCAGGAGAGCAGCAGCCACCGTCCTGCAGCTGTCTGCGAGCTTCGCACACAAGCCGGCTTCTTCGCGGCTTCGTTCTTCGCCTCTTGCAAGCTACCGCGATCTCCGGCTGCCAGAGGACAAGAAGCGGCTACTTCGCGCACAGATCACTGGAGCGGCAGCGGTGCGCTCCGAAGCGCCGCTTCTGCCGAAAGACGCCGGCAAGCGGCACTTGCTTTCGGCCAGCTCCGGAGCTGCGTATTCTGCCTCTCTAGTCGCCTACTTCTTAGCCAAAAGCTTTTCCGCTCCAGTTCTCAAGGAGAAAGTGTACCAGCACTGCTCACTTAGCCCGACCTTGCCAGGAAATAAGATTTGCTGCACATTCCAAGGACACTGCACTTTCCTGGGCAAGCTGCAACCTGCTGGCAGATGGCCGTGCTCTCTGCCCACTCCTGCCCAGCGCTGGGTAGTAGCGGGCACGTTGCAGCCTGGCGAAGGCAAGAAGCCTGGAGAGCTGTCACAGAGCAGAAGGGCAGCTGAGATGCTGAAAAGCAGCAAAGCTGAACAGCCTGCCTCAGCTTCAGCAGTGTGTAATTGACTGAAGGCGAAAAACCAAGCAGCAGAGCAGCGGGCTTCTGTGCGCACTGAAGGCAATTGCAAGAATCCAGCAGCTGCTCCTTGCCAAGCACAGTCAGCTGCCTAGGTTCTTGCTTCTTGACCAACTCACAGTTGCCCTTCTTTTCAGCAGCTGCCACCGTGTTCTCTGCATCTCGGAGCCTCTGGGGAGCAACAAGAATTTCCAAGGTGGGATGCATGACGACTATGTCAAAACCCAGGAAAGTTGTCCTGGAACACCTTCTATTGGCATGCCAAGAGTGAATTCAAGAGGCAGGAGAGCAGCAGCCACCGTCCTGCAGCTGTCTGCGAGCTTCGCACACAAGCCGGCTTCTTCGCGGCTTCGTTCTTCGCCTCTTGCAAGCTACCGCGATCTCCGGCTGCCGGAGGACAAGAAGCGGCTACTTCGCGCACAGATCACTGGAGCGGCAGCGGTGCGCTCCGAAGCGCCGCTTCTGCCGAAAGACGCCGGCAAGCGGCACTTGCTTTCGGCCAGCTCCGGAGCTGCGTATTCTGCCTCTCTAGTCGCCTACATCTTAGCCAAAAGCTTTTCCGCTCCAGTTCTCAAGGAGAAAGTGTACCAGCACTGCTCACTTAGCCCGACCTTCCCAGGAAATAAGATTTGCTCCACATTCCAAGGACACTGCACTTTCCTGGGCAAGCTGCAACCTGCTGGCTGATGGCCGTGCTCCCTGCCCACTCCTGCCCAGCGCTGGGTGATAGCGGGCACGTTGCAGCCTGGCGAAGGCAAGAAGCCTGGAGAGCTGTCACAGAGCAGAAGGGCAGCTGAGATGCTGAAAAGCAGCAAAGCTGAACAGCCTGCCTCAGCTTCAGTAGTGTGTAATTGACTGAAGGCGAAAAACCAAGCAGCAGAGCAGCGGGCTTCTGTGCGCACTGAAGGCAATTGCAAGAATCCAGCAGCTGCTCCTTGCCAAGCACAGTCAGCTGCCTAGGTTCTTGCTTCTTGACCAACTCACAGTTGCCCTTCTTTTCAGCAGCTGCCACCGTGTTCTCTGCATCTCGGAGCCTCTGGGGAGCAACAAGAATTTCCAAGGTGGGATGCATGACGACTATGTCAAAACCCACGAAAGTTGTCCTGGAACACCTTCCATTGGCATGCCAAGAGTGATTTCAACATGCAGGAGAGCAGCAGCCACCGTCCTGCAGCTGTCTGCCAGCTTCGCACACAAGCCGGCTTCTTCGCGGCTTCGTTCTTCGCCTCTTGCAAGCTACCGCGATCTCCGGCTGCCGGAGGACAAGAAGCGGCTACTTCGCGCACAGATCACTGGAGCGGCAGTGGTGCACTCCGAAGCGCCGCTTCTGCCGAGAGACGCCGGCAAGCGGCACTTGCTTTCGGCCAGCTCCTGAGCTGCGTATTCTGCCTCTCTAGTCGCCTACATCTTAGCCAAAAGCTTTTCCGCTCCAGTTCTCAAGGAGAAAGTGTACCAGCACTGCTCACTTAGCCCGACCTTGCCAGGAAATAAGATTTGCTGCACATTCCAAGGACACTGCACTTTCCTGGGCAAGCTGCAATCTGCTGGCAGATGGCCGTGCTCTCTGCCCACTCCTGCACAGCTCTGGGTAGTAGCGGGCACGTTGCAGCCTGGCGAAGGCAAGAAGCCTGGAGAGCTGTCACAGAGCAGAAGGGCAGCTGAGATGCTGAAAAGCAGCAAAGCTGAACAGCCTGCCTCAGCTTCAGCAGTGTGTAATTGACTGAAGGCGAAAAACCAAGCAGCAGAGCAGCGGGCTTCCGTGCGCACTGAAGGCAATTGCAAGAATCCAGAGGCTGCTCCTTGCCAAGCACAGGCAGCTGCCTAGGTTCTTGCTTCTTGACCAACTCACAGTTGCCCTTCTTTTCAGCATCTGCCACCGTGTTCTCTGCATCTCGGAGCCTCTGGGGAGCAACAAGAATTTCCAAGGTGGGATGCATGACGACTATGTCAAAACCCAGGAAAGTTGTCCTGGAACACCTTCTATTGGCATGCCAAGAGTGAATTCAAGAGGCAGGAGAGCAGCAGCCACCGTCCTGCAGCTGTCTGCGAGCTTCGCACACAAGCCGGCTTCTTCGCGGCTTCGTTCTTCGCCTCTTGCAAGCTACCGCGATCTCCGGCTGCCAGAGGACAAGAAGCGGCTACTTCGCGCACAGATCACTGGAGCGGCAGCGGTGCGCTCCGAAGCGCCGCTTCTGCCGAAAGACGCCGGCAAGCGGCACTTGCTTTCGGCCAGCTCCGGAGCTGCGTATTCTGCCTCTCTAGTCGCCTACTTCTTAGCCAAAAGCTTTTCCGCTCCAGTTCTCAAGGAGAAAGTGTACCAGCACTGCTCACTTAGCCCGACCTTGCCAGGAAATAAGATTTGCTGCACATTCCAAGGACACTGCACTTTCCTGGGCAAGCTGCAACCTGCTGGCAGATGGCCGTGCTCTCTGCCCACTCCTGCCCAGCGCTGGGTAGTAGCGGGCACGTTGCAGCCTGGCGAAGGCAAGAAGCCTGGAGAGCTGTCACAGAGCAGAAGGGCAGCTGAGATGCTGAAAAGCAGCAAAGCTGAACAGCCTGCCTCAGCTTCAGCAGTGTGTAATTGACTGAAGGCGAAAAAACCAAGCAGCAGAGCAGCGGGCTTCTGTGCGCACTGAAGGCAATTGCAAGAATCCAGCAGCTGCTCCTTGCCAAGCACAGTCAGCTGCCTTGGTTCTTGCTTCTTGACCAACTCACAGTTGCCCTTCTTTTCAGCAGCTGCCACCGTGTTCTCTGCATCTCGGAGCCTCTGGGGAGCAACAAGAATTTCCAAGGTGGGATGCATGACGACTATGTCAAAACCCAGGAAAGTTGTCCTGGAACACCTTCCATTGGCATGCCAAGAGTGATTTCAACATGCAGGAGAGCGGCAGCCACCGTCCTGCAGCAGCCTGCCAGCTTCGCACACAAGCCGGCTTCTTCGCGGCTTCGTTCTTCGCCTCTTGCAAGCTACCGCGATCTCCGGCTGCCGGAGGACAAGAAGCGGCTACTTCGCGCACAGATCACTGGAGTGGCAGCGGTGCGCTCCGAAGCGCCGCTTCTGCCGAGAGACGCCGGCAAGCGGCACTTGCTTTCGGCCAGCTCCTGAGCTGCGTATTCTGCCTCTCTAGTCGCCTACATCTTAGCCAAAAGCTTTTCCGCTCCAGTTCTCAAGGAGAAAGTGTACCAGCACTGCTCACTTAGCCCGACCTTGCCAGGAAATAAGATTTGCTGCACATTCCAAGGACACTGCACTTTCCTGGGCAAGCTGCAACCTGCTGGCAGATGGCCGTGCTCTCTGCCCACTCCTGCCCAGTTCTTGGTCCTAGCGGGCACGTTGCAGCCTGGCGAAGGGAAGAAACCTCTGAAACGATACGCGGAATAAATAAATAGAGTCCGTAACCTGGGGTCGTTATGAAATGGGTATGTATGTCAGCGCCCGGCACAAGTGAGATAGCTCTCCAAAACTTGTGTCCCGAGCCTCAGTCTGACCCACGCTTTTATTCTTAAAATACGTTCCATATGCAATACACTGCACAACTTTTTCATGCGTATTCAACCCCTGGCCCCGCCTGTCCTCGCTTCTCATGCTAAGTAAGTCCACGCCCTTCTGGGCATGCGTGGTTTGCTGTGGTGGTCGTACGGGGGGTCTCTTGGTGGTCCTGAGGCTGAAGATTGTGGTCTTCCTCATAATTGAACTTTTGAACTTTTCCTCTCTGCGCGTGGGCTTTTGGTCCTTTGGTGCTTATCTGAGTACATCTGTCAGTCTTGATAGGCTTGGAGACAGAGGAGCTTCTTTATCTGGGTTCTTTGCTTCTTCTGGTATTGTTCTTTATGCAAGAAGCTTCCGAAATTTGCATTTTCCTATGCCCTTTGTACTAGGCAGAGGTTTCTTAAGTAAAAGGTTGAAAATTCAACACATAACTCTACAAGCTAAATTGGAAATGCTTAATTCATTTTGTTAACCTAACTCTAAAAATCTCTGCTTCAGTCCCCCCTTTTCTTAAAATATAGTAAATTCTTTTACTACAGGGGTCTTGATTTAAATTCTGATCTACTATCATGACCGTCCTCTTTCAGTAAGATTCTATGAATTCTAGAGAGTGATGTCAGACTGGCCATGTGTTTTAACATCCTCGAATTCTTACATGAGTGTTAAAGTAGACATCATTAAACTTACAGTAACTAAAATTAATAGAATTATAATTGGGTGACATAAAGTCTTCTAAACAGTGTATTTCACTAGTTATGACTTGTGTTTATTAGCTAGTGATTGGTGCTGGATACACCAAGTTAAGGACTTAACATACATGTCTTGGGTAGACATTCTCTTTCGCACCCCATATGGTTATTCATAAATCAATTCAAAGTGGTTTAGCTTTTCTTTAGTCTTGGGTTTGGTTCGGATCTGCAGTAGTGCTAATGGGAGGGATTGAGTCCATGACAAATTAGCTTCTTGTCCCAATTGTACAATTTGTTGTTTGATCAAATGATTCATTTTTTTTTTACCTGACCACTTGATTGTGGGTTATATGGGGTGTGAAGTTCTCAGTCTATGTTCAAGTATTGGCTAACTTGTTGCACGAATTTTACAATAAAATGTGGTCCTCTATTTGAGGAGATTGTGGCCAGGACTCTAAAGCGTGGTATGTTTTCTTGTACCAATACCTTAGTTACTTCTTGAGCTTTAGAAGTCCTGGTGGGGAATGCTTCTGGCCATCCTGAAAAGGTATCTGTTAGCACCAGTAAAAACTTATACCCCCCTTTTCTTGGCAATTCTGTACAATCAATCTGCCATTGCTGCTCCGGCCCATGACCCTTCCTCATCTGGCTAAGCTTTGGTTTGGGAGTATTTTTGGGGTTGGTCTGGAGGCAAAGGTCACATTGTCGAGTTGTAAATGTCTAGTTATGCTAGAGCATCAATACCCCAATGGTTTTCTGGCGTTCTTCCTTTATTAGGGACCATAATAAATAGGAGGGTAGAACTAATTTTCCTTCTATGGTGGCCCATCCCTCTTGGTTATAGTCTCCTTT
This sequence comes from Vidua chalybeata, assembly GCF_026979565.1. Classification (NCBI taxonomy): domain Eukaryota; kingdom Metazoa; phylum Chordata; class Aves; order Passeriformes; family Viduidae; genus Vidua; species Vidua chalybeata. The sequence goes on from NC_071539.1 coordinate 26,054,263, forward strand.
TTGCTCATAGATTAATTTTTTTTCTAGTTTGTTGTATCTTGGCTTACCTTTAGGGGAAATTTGCCCGTCTGGAATCAGGGCTGCCTCAGTTATGACCTCAATTCTTGCTGCTTCTTTTGCTTCCCTATCTGCCAGCTCGTTTCCTTCTTCCAATTCTGAGTTTATCTTCTGATGTGCCTTAATGTGCATGATCGCTACTTTCTCTGGCAACTGGACTGCTTCTAGAAGTCGCAGTACTTCTGATGCATCTTTAATATTTTTCCCTTGAGAGTTCAGCAGTCCTCTCTCTTTCTAAATGGCTCTGTGAGCATGCACTACTCCAAATGCATACTTCGAGTCCGTGTATATGTTTATTTCTTTCCCTCTTGCCAATTCTAGGGCCCGAGTTAGAGCAATTATCTCGGCCTTCTGTGCAGAGGTATTTGTTGGCAGGGGCCCAGATGATATTACTTCCTTGCACGTTGTAACTGCCTACCCGGCGTGCCGTTTTCCACTGATGATATAACTGCTTCCATCAGTAAACGAGACTTCTGCATTCTCCAGAGGGGTGTCCTTCGAGTCAGGGCAGCTGGAGTAGGTGGCTTCAATGGTCTCCAGGCAGTCATGTTCCACTGGTTCCCCTTGGTTTCTACTGAGGAAGGAGGCTGGATTGACAATGTTAGTCACTACTATCTCTACATCATCTTGCTCCACTATGATAGCTTGGTATCTCAGGAGCCGTTGTGGGGAAAGCCAATGCCCACCTTTTACCTCTAGCACTGCAGACACTGTGTGAGACACTAGCACAGTTCTTTTCTGGCCTAGGGTGAATTTGTGTGCCTCTTGGATGTTCAGTACGACTGCTGCAACAGCTCTGAGGCACCCAGGCCACCCTTTAGCTGCTGTATCCAATTGCTTCGAGAAGTAAGCCACTGCTCTCCGATATGGGCCGAGGTCCTGTGCTAGTATTCCTAAGGCGATTCCTTGCTTCTCATGGGAGAATAAAAGGAAAAACTTACTCACGTCCGGCAATCTCAGGGCTGGAGCTGACATGAGGGCTTTTTTCAGCTGCTTGAAAGCTTGCGTAGCTTCCTTTGTCTCTTGGATGTTCCTGCTTTCAGTTGCAATCAGTTCATAGAAGGGCTTAACAAACAGTCCATAGTTATAGATCCATAACCTGCACCACCCTGTCATCCTCAGGAAAGTTCGTAGTTCCTTTACAGTCTGAGGTTTTGGGGTCTGGCATATTGCCTCCTTCCGGCTTTGGCCCAAGGTACATTGTCTAGCACTGACTTCGTAGCCCAGATAAGTTACTTTCTGTTTTACTACTTGGGCTTTTTTCTTTGATACTCAGTACCCTTGGAGCCCCAAAAAGTTCAAGAGGCTTATCGTCCAGGCCATGCATGCTTCCCTTGTCCGTGTGGCTATCAGGATGTCATCTACATACTGTAGCAACTTCCCTTCCTCTGGAGGGGCTTCTCAGGTCTCTAATTCTTTTGCAAGTTGTTCTCCAAACAAAGTGGGTGAGTTTTTGAATCCTTGTGGGAGTCTGGTCCATGTCAGTTGAGTTCTTCGCCCGCTCTTAGGATTTTCCCATTCAAATGCAAAAATTTTCTGGCTTCGTGGATAGGAAGGCAAAAGAAGGCATCTTTTAAATCTAAAACGGTAAACCAAGTTAGCTCGGCTGTTAAGCAAGTTAATAACGTGTAGGGATTGGCCACCACAGGATACAGATCCTCAGTTACCTTGTTTATGGCCCGCAGATCCTGTACTAACCGGTATGACCCATCAGGTTTACGAACTGGTAGGATAGGGGTATTAACACTTACATAACATAAGTTGTAACAAGGTATGTAGGATAGGGGTATTAACACTTACATAACATAAGTTGTAACAAGGTATTAGAGACAATATCATGGTCATCAATGGAAGCAATATTTGATTGAACTTTTTCAGTTCTGAGGGTTCGTAACTTGTGTTTGTCAGTCACAGCAGGGAAGCACAGTGAGGCTGCTTAACAGGGCAGGATGCATACATATACTTTCCTTCGTCTACATTCACTTCACTTTATTTTTACTTACTCTTACACATAACAAAACAACCACAACAACAAGGTACCTTTTATTTTTCAACACACCTATTACACTTTTAGGTGTCCCTGGCTAGTCCCAGTGTTCTTGGATACCCCTCAATCTAGCTGTGTGGTTCCCAACTCTAGATCCTGTCAGACTTATCTTCAAACTGGCAAAATTTTTACTCAATCTTGGGTGCTCTCAACAACCCAGCAAACTTAATTCTGGCTGCTCTTGGAATGTTAATCCCTCAACCCAGCAGGTTTGACTTAACCCTGGATGCTCTTGGAACATTAATCCCTCAATCCAGCAGGTTTGATCTTGGATGTTCTTGGGCATTCTTATCCCTCAATCCAGCAGAATTTTTAGGGGCCCCTCCTACACATTTTACCTTTTATTTTTCCCCAATAGATTATGCCAAGAAAACCCTCTTTTTACCTTTTAATTAATTTTTTTTTCTAATTAATTACCTTTTCCTCCCCCCCCCCCCCCCACACACTAAGGGGTCCCACTCTTTCTCTGAGACCCAGTCCCAGGGGGGGGTTCTCTCACTCTTTTTATCACTCGCTTAGTCTCTTTACTGGCCGCTTTTCTCGCGAAAAAGACGGAAACGCAGCATGGGAGACTGCCGCTCTCGCTTAGCAGGTCTGGGGTAACCAGCCCGCGTCTCATTCACACACATTCATCCCCCCTTTATTCGCCCTGTAATGCAAAGGATCTCCCAGTTGCCGAGCCGTGGGGGCTTTTAGGCACTCGGCACGAAGCTCGGATAGCTGGTACATCTGAGGGTCCACGAGAAGAACGGGAGGGACACTCGGGTTGCTGAAATCCTGCTCGTTTATTGAAGGGTCGCAGAAGGGGCAAACAGGGAGACAACGAAGCAGAAGGGAGGCAGATTCCGAGAGCCCCGAAGGGCGGGGTGAGGATTCTTTTACTGCGTAGGGGTAGGAGGGTTTAGCATTCGAGGGTACAATCGGGAGAAGGCTAAAGGGAGGGGAAATACAACATTAACCAGTGGGGAAAGGGGAAAGGAGTGTTCTTGGTGGAAGAAACAAAGGGAAAACGTGGAACAGAGAAGATTCTAGGCTAAGGGGCAGACTTGAACAATAACTGACAGGACAGGGGGAGGGTACAATTCTCTTACAAAAGGGGGTGGAGAACTCATACAACTGCAGTTTCCCATGGCAACCCTGGACTGCCTTCCTTACCCAACCCCTCCTCCTACAGTAGGCGACTAGAGAGGCAGAATACGCAGCTGCGGAGCTGGCCGAAAGCAAGTGCCGCTTGCCGGCGTCTTTCGGCAAAAGCGGGGCTCCGGAGCGCACCGCTGCCGCTGCCGTCATCTGTGCGCGAAGTAGCCGCTTCTTGTCCTCCGGCAGCTGGAGATCGCGGTAGCTTGTAAGAGGCGAAGAACGAAGCCGCGAAGAAGCCGGCTTGTGTGCGAAGCTCGCAGACTGCTGCAGGACGGTGGCTGCTGCTCTCCTGCCTCTTGAATTCACTCTTGGCATGCCAATAGAAGGTGTTCCAAGAAAACTTTCCTGGGTTCTGACGTAGCGGTCATGAATCCCACCTTGGAAAGTCCTGCTACTCTCCAGAGGCTCCGAGATGCAGAGAACACGGTGGCAGCTGCTGAAAAGAAGGGCAACTGTGAGTTGGTCAAGAAGCAAGAACCTAGGCAGCTGCCTGTGCTTGGCAAGGAGCAGCTGCTGGATTCTTGCAATTGCCTTCAGTGCGCACAGAAGCCCGCTGCTCGGCTGCTTGGTTTTTCGCCTTCAGTCAATTGCACACTACGTAAATAAGTTAGAAAATTTGTTACCCTATAAGCTCCCATGTAAATATGTTAGGAAGTTTGTTAGTCTATACGTACCCATGTAAATATGATTGGAAGTTTGTTAGTCTATAAGCACCCATGTAAAGATGTTCTGTAGATTGTTACTCTATAGGCTGCCATGTAAACATGTTCTGTAGACTGTTGTTTCTATAAGGATTGTCCAAATAAAACATCTTCTGTAAATCCTAGCTTTTGCCTATCTTTGGGAAAAAAATACTGTTTCTTTTTAAAATCTCAGTTCTCTTTGCAATGCCTTTGGGCCCAGGCGGCGTTTGCACCCTTGTGCTTTCCACTTGTTCTGGGTTGCTGGGGCTGGAGGTCCCCGGCGGGGCTGGCACGGCCACCCCGGGGCTGGGGGTCCCTGTGCACAGGGGGTCCCACCGACACCACTGCTGGCACTGGGCACTGCTGCTCTTCCTGGGCTGGGCCAGAGCAGTGTCCCCAGGAGCAGAGCTGTCAGCAGCAGAGAGGGGGCTCTGACAGCAGTGGCCCCTGCAGCAATGGCCCAAAGCAGGCAGGAAGCCTTCAGCCACCCTTGCTGCTGGAGCCACGGGGACTCCTGGACCGGGAGGCGGCATCGGGCCACAGGCATGCCAAATCCACCTTCATGCTCTGAAGGCCATGGCAGCCTTGGGAACTGCGGGACCCGGATCTGGGCTGCTGCAAGGGCTGATGTTTAAGGCTTGGAGCCTCCAAAGGCTCCGGCCTTCGCTTGCCAGCCCGCCTTGCACTGCCCTGTGCCCGCACTGATCAAGAGACAAAAGCCAAGCCAGGGGATCCTCACCCTGCCCCCATTCCTGCTGCTGGCAGCGGCCACTGGCCCCTGTCCCCCACTCGGCTGACAGCTGGAGGGGCAGGGCAGGCTGTGCTGGGCAGGGGGCGGGGGGCTTTGGGCCTGTGGGTGCTGCTGCTGCTGGGGGCCATGGGCCCACGTCTACCTTTTCCCTCTCTTCCCTCCTGTCACTTTCCCCATTTTCTCTCTCTGGGAGCTTGGCTTCTCTCTCTCCTGTCTGCAGGGTCAGCCGCACGTGGGACCCTGCAGGAACTGCCTGAACTACAGGGAAGTGGGAGAGGACTCTTTCTCAGGAACTGTAGTCACAGGACAAGGGGGAATGGGATCAAACTGCAAGAGCTGGAATAGATTTGATGATGGGAAGAAGTTCTTTCTTGGGAGGGTGGTTGTCCCTGACACAGGGAGCAGTGCAGAGAGGCTGTGGATGCCCCGTCGCCAGGAACATCCAAGGCCAGCTTGGACAGGGTCCAGAGCAACCTGGTGTGGTGGGAAGTTGCTCAGGTTGAAAGCAGATGATCCTTAGGGGCCCTTGCAAGCCAAAGCATTCAAGGATTTGATCATTCCATGATCCCCATCTCTCCGTCTGGAGTGGCCCTGAAACTTCTGTGACATCACAGCTCCCAGCGTGTTGCAGGAGGAAGGTCCAGGTCCTGGAAACGAGCACAGCAGACACTTCACCTGCTGCCAGCGGCCAGTTCTCCCTCGCCCTTCGCTCTGCCCGTCAGTGCCGAGCTGTTGCTGCTGCCTGGGCTTTTCCTGACGCCTGCTCTGAAGCCAATCCCGGCAGGATGGGCACTGCTGCCCCAGTGGAGGTACAGTGCCATTCCAGGGAGGGGGGCACCCTGCCTGGGCAGGCTGCAGCCATGTGGGAATGGATGGGATGGGACAGCAAGCCCAGCGTGAGATTGTGCTGCCTCTTGCAGACGGTCAGAGACACTCTGGAGGAGATGGAAGTGGACATGGTGGTGCATGGAGAAGAAATGATGGAGGTGGACACAGAAGACACTGCCGAGGACATGGAGGTGGACGTGGAGGACGACACCGAGGAAATGGAGGTTGATGAGAAGGATGAGGAGGAGCCCATGGTCCTCGGATGAAGATGGAGCCCCACGAGCAAGAGAAGCAGATGCTTCCCACGCCCAGCCCACCTGAGCCACTGCTGGCAGCAGAGTCCAGCGCTGCTGCATCCTTTCCTCCAGGACTGAGGGAGATGCTGGACATTGATATGACCCCTTTGTAATTATGTTCTAGGTTTAGAGGTTTTCTGTAAATATGTTTTAAAGTTTGTTACCCTATAGGCTCCCATGTAAATATGTTAGCAAGTTTGTTAGTCTATAGGCTCCCATGTAAATATGTTTGGAAGTTTGTTAGTCTATAAGCACCCATGTAAACATGTTCTGTAGACTGTTGTTTCTATAAGGATTGTCCAAATAAAACATCTTCTGTAAATCCTAGCTTTTGCCTATCTTTGGGAAAAAAATACTGTTTCTTTTTAAAATCTCAGTTCTCTTTGCAATGCCTTTGGGCCCAGGCGGCGTTTGCACCCTTGTGCTTTCCACTTGTTCTGGGTTGCCGGGGCTGGAGGTCCCCGGCGGGGCTGGCACGGCCACCCCGGGGCTGGGGGTCCCTGTGCACAGGGGGTCCCACCGACACCACTGCTGGCACTGGGCACTGCTGCTCTTCCTGGGCTGGGCCAGAGCAGTGTCCCCAGGAGCAGAGCTGTCAGCAGCAGAGAGGGGGCTCTGACAGCAGTGGCCCCTGCAGCAATGGCCCAAAGCAGGCAGGAAGCCTTCAGCCACCCTTGCTGCTGGAGCCACGGGGACTCCTGGACCGGGAGGCGGCATCGGGCCACAGGCATGCCAAATCCACCTTCATGCTCTGAAGGCCATGGCAGCCTTGGGAACTGCGGGACCCGGATCTGGGCTGCTGCAAGGGCTGATGTTTAAGGCTTGGAGCCTCCAAAGGCTCCGGCCTTCGCTTGCCAGCCCGCCTTGCACTGCCCTGTGCCCGCACTGATCAAGAGACAAAAGCCAAGCCAGGGGATCCTCACCCTGCCCCCATTCCTGCTGCTGGCAGCGGCCACTGGCCCCTGTCCCCCACTCGGCTGACAGCTGGAGGGGCAGGGCAGGCTGTGCTGGGCAGGGGGCGGGGGGCTTTGGGCCTGTGGGTGCTGCTGCTGCTGGGGGCCATGGGCCCACGTCTACCTTTTCCCTCTCTTCCCTCCTGTCACTTTCCCCATTTTCTCTCTCTGGGAGCTTGGCTTCTCTCTCTCCTGTCTGCAGGGTCAGCCGCACGTGGGACCCTGCAGGAACTGCCTGAACTACAGGGAAGTGGGAGAGGACTCTTTCTCAGGAACTGCAGTCACAGGACAAGGGGGGATGGGATCAAACTATAGCAGGGGTCTCAGTCTCAGTCCTTGGGAGGAGGGTTCTCATTCTTTGTTTGTCACACTGGTAACGAGGCAGATGAGGGGTCTTCAATGAAGGACCCCGGGAGTCACCCCAAAAGTTCATTTGGCTTAAGAACGAAGATTAGAAGCAGGCCGCGCATCATGAAACGCGAATCGTTTCATCATTCTCCAATTTACAATAAGCAAGATTACTGATAAAACAAAACCAATCATAACTAAAATCAGAAGAACAACAACGGGATGGCACAATTTGTTCAGGATACCCGTGGCGGTGGGTGACCACCCGAAAAGGGTATCCCACCACTTGTGCTCGGCATCACTTTCCACCCTTTCTACAACACGATGTATATCTTGCACATCATGATGAACAGTTACCAGAGTTTTCTGTCCATTCTCCTTGATTTTTCCTAGGATCTCTATTAGATCTTGATGAAGTAATGGTTGCTTTACCAAAGTAAGGTTCATCCCAATGGGAGTAGGCAGTAGCTTGTGAATCAACATGAGATTGGATTCTAAAAGTTCATGTAAGGTAACTGGAGCTACAAAAGAAAAATCACATCCTGCAATTTTAGTAAAGTTGCAAGCACAATAATTTGAATGATTTTTAGTATCTACTACTGTACTTTCTATAAACACAGTATCACTAGCGGTTCTGAAGCAGGCACGCCCATTGCCTGTAGATACAAGGACTGTTTCAGAAGTCTCGTTCGGATGAATATCAAAATGACAGCTATTTTGTTCTGTGTCTAAACAGATATCTTGAGCTATAATTGCATTACCTTCACAGATAAACCCTAGTTGTTCTCGGATAGTACAGGACTCTAAATTGACAGTTTGCCGTTTGTCATCAATTTGACGGGCCCATTCTCTATGTTCAGAAGGATAGAAAGTGGGTCCATCATGATTTAATCCTAATGCGATGCTAGGGAATATCAAATGCACTGAGGCATTACTTATGGTCAGCACAAAATGCTGTGGCTGTGTTTGTGTTAGGGTCATAGGTAAAATTCACTACATTCCACCAGGATTGGAAATCTCTTTCCAAGTCAGTGGCACTGTCCCAGACTATTTTCCTAATCTCAGTAGGAAAAGTGCCTTCTTCACCTTCTCTTATAATTGAGGCAGCAACTGACTGCATCCATAATTGAGCCTGGATACAGCTAAGAGCTAAGGAAACATTGCTTTGTGTGGCATTAAGTGCATCAATGATCAATTTTTTATCATTCACATTTATCTTTTCCCAATTTGGTAGAATGTTTGATAGCAAGCACTGATGTGTTCCCAAGGCCGATAAGGACGACTGCAGTGGTTACTGTATTTTGGTCAAATCTCTAGTCGTAGAAGCCAATTTATTCATTAATACCTCTGAACGGATTCCCAATTCTGTTCCCACAACACCAGTTATGTCTCTTGGCACCCGTTTTTTAGGAGGGTTCCACTGTCGCAGCCAGGCTGTCCAAGCCTGAAAAGAGGTTTGCAAAAAGGGTGAACAAGCTGGTTGTATTTCTGAGACATTGTTTTGCATCAGCAATTTGACTTGTTTAAGAGACCATGCCGGATCAAATAATATCTGTTGTTGGCCAGTTTTCCTGATTATATATGGTCCAACTTCAAAAATTTTCGGGGTAAGCATAACTGGTGGCTGGGCTCGAGTGGTGGTAGTGGTGGTGGTATAAACCGTAGTAGATTGAGCTACAGCATTTATTATAAACTTAAAAGAAAGCCCTTTGGTGTTTTTTCCCCATAAACAAACCACTTCTGCAGTCTGTGTTAGTGTAAAATTGTGCCAACAATCCTGTACGCTTGGGTGTGTGCAGACCTTTTTGTGCTTAAAGAGATCCTTTCACTTTTTCTGCATGCTACCACAATTAGTTCAGACCACGGTCACTCAGCTGGTTTCTGGCCATGGGGTTGTGGTAGGATGCAGAAAAGTATTACCAGTTTGATCATGGATTAGGTGGTCTTCATGTCCCTTTTTCTTCTGAAAAAGTAAACACAACAGAATTCTGCCGCCGAGAGGCAGAAAAGTTAGAATGATGGAATTATCCAGCATGTATTTGTCCAATGCTCTTTCCCTAGAGCACCAGAGGCTTCCCATGCATATTTATTCAGAGGGGGTTTTAGCACAAGTGCTACTAGTCCTATAGTAAGAGAGGTCCACCAGAACACGTTGGCCAGGGTCATGAGCTGGATGATTAGGATCATTTGGTACAGAGCATAGGAGTCAGTGTAGATGCAGACCAAAGAGGAATTCTGTGCTTCTCGTTGAAAAACACTCCAGACAGCTATCAGCTCCCCAATGTGTGCACTACCTTCTCCCTCTGTAATCATTTGCTCACCAGAGGAAAAGTGGAGGGCTTCTGCCCTATATTTCCATACTTTTCCTTTCCCTTTAGCAGAAGCATCAGTAAACCAAGAGTTTGCTGATTGTTTGGGGCAGAAAGGAGGGGTTACTTTGATTACAGAGACAGGTTTGTCCAAGCTCTCAGTTTCTTGGATTGGTAAAGTTTTTACAGATCCTTCTGTCATTGAGAAGAAGTTACAGTAATGTTCAACCTGAGCATACCACTTTCTCACTAAGGCCCTCTGGGCCACCCCGTCAGGAGGGGGAGTCCCACTAGTGGCTGTCTTAATAACCTTGAAGGGGCCTCTCAATACAATTGGTTGTTTTCGTGCAATTTTTTCTACTTCTAGGAAAGCTAAGATAACCATCAACAATCCTTTTTCCCAGGTAGTGTATCTTTTCTCAGCATCTTTGGAACCACGGGAGTAAAAACCAACAGGTCTTGTCAGACCCTCAGCACCCCGCTGCCATATGTGTACTGACAGCCCTGAGGAGGCAAATCCCCATTCCACCTGGAAAGGATCTGTAGGATGGATAGGGGTCACTGCTTGATGAGCTGTTGCTTCAAAAATCAGCAATTGCAATGCTGACTCCTGAGAAAGACTCCAATCCCATTTCACCCCTTTCCTCAACAAGTCATAAAGGGGAACAAATGGGTCCTTCTGCTTACTAGGAAATCTATCTGGTCTTTCTACAGGAGATACAGCTGCTATGGTTTTTGGAAGGAGAATTGCTGTAGGTTTGAGTGATTCTGGAAGCCCACAAATTCAAGGGGTCGTTATCTTGGGCTTCACAGGTAATTGCATCAGGGATTCAAAGTCAGGAATTAATTTCTTTTTGAGAGTCATTTGCAGGCAAGCAGCTTTGTGCACATTTTCCAAGAGTTGGTCGGGGGTACTAATTCTAGCTATGGGATCTCCCCTTTCCAAGGGGCTTGTTCCCCCGGCCCAAAAAGCTGCATGCTGTGTCAGGGACCATGTGTCACCTTTCTCTCCTGTTGTTAAGAAGACACCATGTCCCCAGTACCCACTGGCTTCCTGTTCACTTAATTGAATTTGATCACCACCAGTGAGGGACACCCGGAAAACATATTCTGATTCATGTGGAGGGTGTCCATATTCCCTTTTAAGCTTAGCTAGCTCAGTGGCAGTGTTTAGTTGTGATGGTATGTGTTTGGTTGTGATGTGAGGTTGGAGATCATCATCACTGAGATAGCTATACACTGAGATAGTTTTAATCAAGGGTCTCAAGTGATGGCAGCAATGTTCCCCACAATTACTTGCTGCTTCAAGTTCTTGATGAGGATAGATTTGTTTCATGTGAGGAGTTTCCTTCTCCTCAGGCTCTGTAGAGGAATCAGCATGATGTGATTTGTTAACATGTTCCTCTGTTAAGGCAGCTCGCAATGCATAGATCACATCTTTTGCTTCATAGAACTGTTTTTGCAAAATTTCAACTAGATTTTGAAGGGAGTCTATTATAGCATGTTCCTCACTTCTTCGCTCGAAGCCATTTTCTATAGCTGCCGTAAGACAAGCTCCCAAAACTGAGCATAAGATAGTTTTATTTTTACCCAGTTTGAATTTTGTTTCATGTTGTAATGAACACACTCTATCCATAACATTTTCTAAGTTCAACCAATTACTCTGTGCCCATTTTTCTCCTTCCGTAGAAGGTCTGGCATTGTGTTTGGCTAGTAGTGCATAAAATTCAGCTTTAATTTCAAGGCTAAGATTGTCACTCATTTTGTGAAGGGACCAAAACCACGACAGGGAGCTACAAACTTAAGTTCCACAAAACTACACAGCCCTCGCTGTGTCGCCCTTCGCTTCCCTGGCTGGGTGAAAGGACAATAATCTGCCTGGGAGGCTCTGCTTAGTTGCTTCAAGTTGTCCCTTCCTTCCCAGACCAGATACACAACAACAACAAAACAAGTGTCCCGCCTTTTGCACTAGTGGATCCTTTGTGAATTTCCAAAGACAGTCTGGGTGCCTTTTCAGCTGCAACCCTTCTGTCTAGACAGAAATCCTGTCCGTGACGCCAATTTTAATGTCACGATCCGCTTCTTGCGGGGTGTCGTGATGGTTCTTTTCACCCATCCCAAAAGTGCAAAAAGGCAAACAACAAGGGACTATCAGTTAATCACAACAAATGCACCTTTATTAGGGGCCAAACCAGTAAATGCGATAGTGGGGATCGGAAAGGAGATAAAAGGAGAGAGAGAGAGAGAGAAGAGGGGTATGGGAATAGCTACCAACACAGGCGAGATCCTCAGTGGTCCGGACGATGGGGTTCCGTCTGTCGTGTCGGGGGAGTCTCCGAAGTTCTGGTCGACTCGGGGCTCCAGTTATAGTCCACAGAGGAAAGAGGGGGGAGCAAGTGTAACAACGAAAGTCCATTGTAATCGCCACGCGGGAACAGGTGAGTCCACAGAAACCACCAAAGCAAGACGAATACAATGAAGAATAAGTCCATTTGAATCACTGAAGGGAAACAGGTCATGTCATTAGTGGTCAGACCACCAATTTCCCCTCCTCCCTATAGCAGGGGTCTCAGTCTCAGTCCTTGGGAGGAGGGTTCTCATTCTTTGTTTGTCACACTGGTAATGAGGCAGATGAGGGGTCTTCAATGAAGGACCCCGGGAGTCACCCCAAAAGTTCATTTGGCTTAAGAACGGAGATTAGAAGCAGGCCGCGCATCAGGCTGTCCCGTGCTGGGTCCACGTCAGGTCTTTGCCAAGTCCTTGCCAAGTCCTTGCCAAGTTCTTGCCAGGCCTTGTTCGGAACAGCTAGCATGACGGTTCAGTGGTTGCACCTGCACTGTGTCCTGTTCTAAGCCGGAACTGCAGTGGAGGAAGGGATTCTTTCTCGTGGCAATCGGAAGGCAGAACGGAAAATGAGGGGCTTCAGACGGGCTCTTACACCACCGTGGAAATTCTTGTTGCTCCCCAGAGGCTCCGAGATGCAGAGAACACGGTGGCAGCTGCTGAAAAGAAGGGCAACTGTGAGTTGGTCAAGAAGCAAGAACCTAGGCTGCTGCCTGTGCTTGGCAAGGAGCAGCTGCTGGATTCTTGCAATTGCCTTCAGTGCGCACAGAAGCCCGCTGCTCTGCTGCTTCGTGTTTCGCCTTCAGTCAACTGCACACTGCTGAAGCTGAGGCAGGCTGTTCAGCTTTGCTGCTTTTCAGCATCTCAGCTGCCCTTCTGCTCTGTGACAGCTCTCGAGGTGAAACAGAGATTTTTAGAGTTAGGGTAACAAAATGAATTAAGCATTTCTAATTTAGCTTGTAGAGTTATCTGTTGAATTTTCAACCTTTTACTCTAAGAAACCTCTGCCTAATACAAAGGGCAAAGGAAAATGCAAATTTCTGAGGCTTCTTGCATAAAGAACAATAACAGAAGAAGGAAAGAACCCAGATAAAGAAGCTCCTCTGTCTCCAAGCCTATCAAGACTGACAGACGTACTCAGATAAGCACCAAAGGACCAAAAGCGCACGCGCAGAGAGGAAAAGTTCAAAAGTTCAATCATGAGGAAGACCACAATCTTCAGCCTCAGGACCACCAAGAGACCCCCCGTACGACCACCACAGCAAACCACGCATGCCCAGAAGGGCGTGGACTTACTTAGCAGGAGAAGCGAGGACAGGCGGGGCCAGGGGTTGAATACGCATGAAAAAGTCGTGCAGTGTATTGCATATGGAACGTCTTTAAGAATAAAAGTGTGGGTCAGACTGAGGCTCGGGGCACAAGTTTTGGAGAGCTATCTCACTTGTGCCGGGCGCTGACGTACATACCCACTTCATAACTAACCCAGGTTATGGAGTCTATTGATTTATTCCGCGTATCGTTTCAGTTGGCGACCACGAAGGGACTGCTCTGCTCACCTGCAGGTCCGGTTGGGAGCAGACACCCTCAGGCGCCACGGGGCTTTTCCCCGGAGGGACTCTGCGCCTCGGCTGTACACTGCGGGGAGCATACCACGGCCCGTCGACTAGCGGATGAAAGCGGTATGTATTAATTTATTTTCTTAAGGTTGGCACTGATAAGTCGCAAAAAGATGTTTTTGCGCGCAGGTTTGCCTAGGGGCTTGCAAGCAGACCGCCATCGGGGGAGAGGCCGGCGGCGGGAGGACCTCCCCAGCTGATAGCGCGGCTCGGGGAGGGCGAAATCGCGATTTCAGTGTGTGGTGTGTGTCCCGATTGCAGTGTAGTGTGTCTGTTACGTCCGGACGTGCGTGCTTGTGCGTGTGTGTGTATGTGTGAGTGGAACGGTGATGCGCGGTGCGGCGTTGCTAAGATAGAGAGACGCGGCGCGGCAGTGCTAGAGAGCGCATGCGCAGGGCAGCTCTCAGCCCACACTACCTGCTAGTGCGGGTAGTGCGCATGCGCGGGGCAGCTCAGCCACACTACCTGCTAGTGCGGGTAGTGCGCATGCTCGGGGCGGCTAGCAGCCACTCTACCTGATAGAGCGGGTGGGGCGCATGCGCAGGGCAGCTCTCAGCCACACTACCTGATAGTGCGGGTAGTGCGCACTCTACCTGATAGAGCGGGTGGTGCGCATGCGTGGCACGGGCTGTCCCTGGCGAGCGAGGGGAGCGCGGCGCGGGGCTTAAGTCGGGGCTTGCAAAGGTGCTTTAGGCGCAGCCCAGCTGATAGCGCAGCGGGCGCGCGGGCACAAGCCGCGGTTTGAGGAGCTGCTTTGAACGCCGCTAGCTGATAGCGCAGCTAGTGGGAGCGTGGTACAAGCTAGGAGTTACAAGCACCGCTTACAAGCCTCGCTAGTTGGTAAAAAGCTTGCAAAAGTAGCCAGCGAGCCCGGCTGGGCTAAGAGTTAAGTGTTTGTTATACAATAGCACTTGCCTTCAGTGTGAAAAGCTGTCACTGGTGTAGGAGGAGGGGTTGGGGAAGGCAGTCTAGGGTTGCCATGGGAAACAGCAGTTGTATGAGTTCTCCACCCCCTTTTGTAAGAGAATTGTACCCTCCCCCTGTCCTGTCGGTTATTGTTCAAGTCTGCCCCTTAGCCTAGAATCTTCTCTGTTCCACGTTTTCCCTTTGGTTCTTCCACCAAGAACACTCCTTTCCCTTTTCCCCACTGGTTAATGTTATATTTCCCCTCCCTTTAGCCTTCTCCCTGTGATAAATTGAGGCGAATAATTTGATTCAGCCTTTTGAAGGTCATTTAGAATTTTATTAATTACAGCAAGCAGTAGCAAGCAAAACAGCGCTGGGTGGGTAGGGGTCTCCTAACCGCCCCTCCTGCAGTGTCCCACACTGCAGTGCCCCACACCCCACCCCCCTTATTCAGTCTCTTTTATAGTTTCTTGGAGGTTTCTTCATTCGCGTCTCTTGTGATAGCGGTGGGCGTAGCTTGAGCATCCCTCTGCATCGTGTCTGCGTTGTGTCGAGGCAGGTGATCGTTGGTTTCACAATCGGTTCCGGACAGTGATGGGCGTACCCGGAGCACTCCTACGTTGTCTAGTCCGGTGGCCGTTGCCTGGTGGTCGCTGATTTCATAATCAGCTCCGGCCATCCCCCAACATCCTTAGCCTGTGTCTGCAAGAGAAGCTAAGAAAAGCTCCCTAAATGGTGATTAATCATACTTGCGGTCTTGCGTTTTGCAATATGTCTATAGCCTTGCAATATGCCTATAGCCTTGCGGTTTGTAGCAGTTGCTTCTTTATTGTCCTTTTTTTAGTAAAACCCACAAGTTGCTGTTTCCCAACTTCACAGATGCTTCCCCTATCTCCTAACAAGCAAGCTAGTCCCTCATACTTTAATTTTATTTTTCCTCCTTTAATATTCCAATTCCTTTGATGAACAAACAAGTTACCACAGTTTATCACAATCCCCCATTTTCTCTTTTACCATTTCGTTCATCAAATCGCTTTGCTGTTTCGTAGGCTAGAAGTAAAGTGTTTAGCATTGTCCTGACTAGAAACACCACTAGGACAGAGCAATAGAAAACTAATAATTCGCCAATAAGGGTGGAGTCCTAGCCTTGATTTTGTTTTGTAATATCCTGTTTTCCCCTTTTTGGCTTGCTGCTCCCTTGGTGTTTCGGAGGCACTTAGACTGGTCCTTTGAGGGATCCTAGTACTCGGCTGGCAGTAGTTGGAGCATTTCAGCATTGTTCCACTTAGAGGGGGCTTGGCCTTTTCCTCTCTGCCTCGCTCGCCGACTCGGGTGCTTCGAGCCGCGAGGTAAACCATCTTCTCGGCAGCAGCAGTACTCGCCTGAGCGTCCCCTTTTCCGCTCCTGCCTAGCCTTGTACTGTTCCCAGTTCTTATCTTTGGCCAGAAGTGGGTTGCAAGGAATCCCCTTCAGTTCCTTTCGACAACACCCTTTTATTATCTGAGCAGCAAATGGAGTGGGCTCGTTAGTATGAAAACAAAAATACTCAGGGTATACTCCCTTGGTAAATATTTCCCACCACTCAGATCCAAAATTGACCCACCGATTTTCCAGTTCTCCTATCCTTGGCACAGTTTCAGTTAGTTTTCGCTGAGTTTTATAGCACTCAGTACAAACCCCAATTGGTGGTCTTCCCCTCTGGCAATGGACCCACCACCGTTCTTGGCAAATTTTACATATAAAGCACACAAAAGGATAACAATCTCCACAACCTTCCTTGTTACAAATCACTATATAGTCTTTAGCTAGTTTGTAATTGTATCCCTTTGCTTCCCCTTATGGTTGATTTGGATGATGTCCACAGAGTTCATTAGTTTTTCTTAAGAGTCACTTTCAAGTTCCCAGGCTGGCTAGTCACTCTCCACTGGTTATTTGTGGCAACCGGGCCTTTCACTCGGCTGGCGTGAGTCCACCCCTTTTCGGCCGTCTTGACTGCCGTTTCTGTGATACTTGATCTCCTGGTTTTATCTTATGGATTGGTGGTCTCTGTGCCAACACTTCTTTCTTCCTCAAGTCCTGCCTTCTGCTCATAATTTGGGTGATGTAAAATTTAATATGAGCATCTTTTAGGCAGGGTGATCTTTGGGCATTCTAAATAACATTTCAAATGGAGAGATTCCCACATTAGTTTGGGGTTGAGTTCGAATGTTCAATAAGGCAAGAGGTAGACACTTAACCCATGACATTTTTGTTTCCAGCATTAACTTTGTGAGGTTTTTTTGTTGTTTTTTTTGGGGTTTTTTTTTTTTAATTTTTTTTTTTGTTTTGGTTTTTGTTTTTTGTTTTTTTGGTTTTTTGTTTTTTTTTCTCCATTCATCCTTTCCACCCTCCCGAGCTCTGTGGATGCTATGGGGTGTGATATTTCCATTGAGTTCCCAAATCTGTCAGGACATCTTTTGCAACTTTAGAGGTGAAATGGGGTCCCCGGTCTGAGTCTAAACACTCAATTAATCCATACCGGGTGATAATTTGCTCTAATAATACTTTTACCACAGTGTTCGAAGTAGCTCGGGCCGTAGGATAAGCTTCCACGTAATGGGTTAAGTGGTCTACCAGTACCAATAAATATTTATACCTCCCCACTTTTGGTAATTCTGTAAAATCTATTTGTATATGTGAAAAGGGTCGTTGTACCAGTTCCCTTCTGCCCATTGGTATTTCTCTTAATTGTTGTTTATTTATTCTTTGACAGGTTAAACATTGTTGGGTTACCTGTTTTGCAAGATTATAGACCCCTATACACATATATTTAATTGCAAATTGGTCAACCAGGCCTTGAGTTCCCCAGTGGGTTTTCTCATGGATTGCTTGCAGGAGCCTCATTGCCATTCCTTTTGGGAGTACCTCCCGCCTGTCCGGTAGTATCCACTTGCCTCCCTCTTTTTCCTTCACCCCCATTTGGTTTAGTTTTTGTTTTTCCTGTACCGTGAAGGCTAACACATGGTTAATGGGTCCATGGAACCGGCAATGTTTCTCTTGGGGGTCTTCACAGGCACACTCATGATTAATGAGTCCGTGGCACCATCAATGTTCCTTTTGGGGGTTATCACAGGCACACTGTATCGAATCAATTCCGTATGCATCCCAACAAGCCCAACATGGTTCTTCCTCTAAGTCAGCTCCACAAGTGGAGCAATTTTCCCTTTGTGCGACCCCCCCTTATATGGTTTTAAACTCATTAGAGCTGCCTTTTTCGCCTCCTGGTCGGCTAAGTTATTTCCCTGTACTGAGTTTCCCATCCCCACTTGATGTCCTTTTACATGAACAATAGCTATTCTTTCCGGACCTCTCAAGGCCTGGAGCACTTTCCGAATTAATTCCCCATGTATCAACCCCTTTCCCTGTGAATTGATAAGTCCCCTTTCTTCCCAGATTTTACCAAATGTATGAACCACCCCATAAGCATATTTTGAATCAGTAGAAATGGTCCCAGCCTTTCCTCTTAGCAGTTCTAAAGCTCTGAGCATTGCATACAATTCACATGCTTGTGCTGACCAGCTGGGACTAAGAGGACCAGATTCTATTTTCTTAAGAATCTTCCCATCCACAATAGCATACCCAGATTTCCTTTTCCCTTCAAGGACCCGAGAGGATCCATCTACATAATATCGATATCCTTCTTCTAATTCCTCCTCTTTGAGGTCTGGTCTTATTTTTGTTTGTTCCTCTATTTGCAAAAGACAATCATGAGTTAGTCCCACAACTGGTTCCCCATATAGAAACTGGGCTGGATTTTGTAAGCTTGTGGTTTCAATACTTAACCTAGGAGAAGAAATTAGGATGCCTTCATACTTTAGGAGGCTGGCATCTGTTATCCATTTATCCGCTTTTTGTTGTAGTACTCCACGGATGTTATGAGGAGATAGAACCTTCAGTTCACTCCCAAAAATTATCTTTCCTGCTTCTTCTACCAAAAGGGCAGCAGCCACTATCGATTGCAAACAGGCAGGCCACCCTCGACTAACAGGGTCGAGAAGCTTTGAAAGATATGCCACTGGTTTCTTTCCGCCAGCCCATTCCTGGGCTAACACCCCGTATGCCACCCCTTCATTGACATTAATGAATAAAAAGAATGGTCTTTTTAGATCCGGGAGGCTGAGAACCGGGGCATTGACCAATTCAGTTTTCAATGATTTTAACCGGGTCTCATCCTCAGAGCTCCACTTTAATAGCCCATCTGTTGTTAATTTTTCATACAGAAATTTAACTTTCCCCCTAAAATTTTCAATCCATTGTCTGCAATACCCAAAAAGTCCCAGTAACTGTCGAACCTGCCTTTTAGTTTTTGGAGCTTCCAGGGAAAGTATTCCTTGGACTCTATCAGTATCCAATTTCTTAGTCCCCTGAGTCAGCCAGTGTCCGAGGTACTTAACTTCCTCTTCCACGAATTGTAATTTCGACTTTGAAACTTTGAGTCCCTTAAGGCTTAAATAATTTAGGAGTTTTATAGTTTCTTCCCTTACTTTTTCTTCTTCTTTCCCTGCAATTAATAAATCATCTACGTATTGTAGAAGCACAATCCCCTCCCCCTGTGAATATTCTGCCAATATTTGTTCCAGAGCTTGCCCAAACAAATTTGGGGATTCTGTAAACCCCTGGGGAAGGACTGTCCACCTCAATTGTTGTTTTCTATGTGTATCCGGGTCTTCCCATTCAAAAGCAAAATAATCTCTAGAAGTTTCCTTAAGGGGACAGGCCCAAAAAGCATCTTTAAGATCTATTACACTATACCACTGGTTTTCTGGGCCAAGTTGGCTTAAAACAGTATGTGGATTGGCTACGACCGGGAATCTCTCAACTGTTCTTTTATTGATTTCCCGCAAGTCATGCACCAATCTGTAACTGCCATTCGGTTTCTTTACCGGCAGAATGGGGGTATTGAAAGGGGACATGCAGGGTTCTAAAAGTCCCTTTTCCAAAAGTCTCTTTATTTCTGTTTTTAGTCCTTCCCTCCCCTCTTTGGGTATGGGATATTGCCGAATCCTGACAGGGATTTCTGGGTTCCTGATAGTTACCTCAAAGGGTTCAACATTTAATTTCCCCACACTGTCTGGGGTATACCAAACTTCTGGGTTAATCTTTTTCTCGTCTTCAGCCCGGAGAGGATATAGTTTTACTGTTAGTTCTCCCTTTTTAGCCTCTATCCCTATCCCCAACTTGACCATCAAATCTCTCCCTAATAGATTATAATCTGCTTCTGGAACTAGTAAAAATAACCCAATTCCTAATTTAGAATCACTTTCTAAGAGTACATCCTTAATTACAGGTACTCCAAAGGGTTCCCCTTTGGCCCCAATCACCTGTATTATTTCAGGTGAAACTTTACACCCTTGGGGAAGGGTCTGGACGGTTGATCTCTCCGCCCCTGAGTCCACAAGGAACTCATATTCTTGTTTTTAATTTTACCAGGGGCTCTGTTCTTTCTCTTGTCCCCAGTAGATAGAGCCCCTGACCCCCTTAATCTTCTTTGAACTGTTCCTCATCAGCAATCTTCTGCCGACACTCTCCTCATGTGTCCCTTCTTCCCACAATAGAAACAGACAATGCTCTCTCCATCTCTCGACTTCCCTTCAAACCAACTCTCGACTTCCCTTCAAACCATCTTCGCTGGACGTCAGTCCGACCTCTGGACTGACCTCCAGTTCCCCCCACCCCGGGGACTCCGCTGTCCCCCCCACTGCTGCTAACACGATTCCAGACTGCTTTTTAAAACTCTCATCCTCTCTCCCAACACACACCTTTTGAGCCTCTCACAACAACTCATCCAATCCTCTCGCCTGCCATCCCTCCAACCTCTCCAACTCCTTCCGAATGTCCACCCAAGAATCGACCACAAAATGCACCTTCAAAAGTGTCTCACCCTCTGGGGTATTGGGGTCCACCCCTGAATACAACTGGAAAGCTTTCTTCAATCTCTCCCACTATCCAAAGAGCTGCATATTCGCTCTCCTCTTGGTTAAAGGGCTCTTTGGAGTTAATATATATATATATTTAGAGCTTGACAGATCCAATCCTCAAACGACCCAAACACAGGCCAATACAGCTGGTCTCCCCCTATCCGTTTACTCCCCCAAATTTTCATACAATAATGGATCATTTTAACCCTATCTTTTCCTTTTCTAGAAGGAAAGGCATCCCAATACTTTACCGTTAAGCCTAGTGGAAGTTTTACCAAGATTCTCCCACCCATGGGTTCAGCAGATTTACTTTTTTCTGTGACCCATCTTCTAGAGTGCCTTCTCACACTCAACACAAACAATACGACAGTCGCTTCCCCCAATTCGTGGCCTACTCTGTCGCCGGATATGGGAAACGCCCTACTATGGGGTCCACACTCACTTGGGGAATCTGAGCTGCCAGTTCCCCTCTCACACACACATTCGCATTTGCTACACTCCAGGACTCCCACCCCTGACCGAGCGACCGAGCAGACCGGACTACTCACGTCTTTCCGGCGCCTCCGTTTCTCGACCGGGGCTTCGCCCTGTGTGTCTTCTTATTCACCTCAATCACCCCGGGACTACACACCCCTAAACGACTCTTAAAGACCCCGTTTCCGGGGTCGAGGCTTTGTCCCTTTCACATGCACTCCGGAGCCCGCTTGTACGGGGCCCACCGTCTTTTTCACACGCACACGCATTCCGGAGCCCGCTTGTACGGGGCCCACCGAGCACATACACTTATACTAAATTAGTAAGCCGAAACTTGGGGAAGTTTCTCCGGGGATCCCCTGCCCCAGGAACTTTGACGCAGTCCACCTCTGCGTCTGGGTTAGGCCCGCTTGCTCTCCTCCTAACCCAGGAGCCTCCCCACCGAGGGTAACTCGACGCCGAGGGGGGTGCAGCTCCCCCCCTCCTACGTCCCCCAACCCTGGATGCTCTTGGAACATTAGTCCCTCAATCCAGCAGGTTTGAATCAACCCTGGATGCTCTTAGACTATTAATCCCTCAATCCAGCAGGTTTGAATCAACCCTGGATGCTCTTGGAATATTAATCCCTCAATCCAGCAGGTTTGAATCAACCCTGGATGCTCTTGGAATATTAATCCCTCAATCCAGCAGGTTTGAATCAACCCTGGATGCTCTTGGAATATTAATCCCTCAATCCAGCAGGTTTGAATCAACCCTGGAAAAAGGAGGCCCACCACCCACCGGGGGCTACTTATGCTTCCTGCGTGTTCACTCTTCCGCGGTTCTTCGTGCACAAAGATTAACGGGGGTAACTTTGCTTGCTACTGAGTTTTAGGTTCGTCGGTAAAGGCCCAAGGAGGAAGCCCCCCCTTAGGTCCACCGCAAAAAGGCGGTGCGGCGCCTCACGCTAGTGGGGCCTCCGTCCCGGGTTTCCTTTATCCGAGTCACGGCACCAAATTGTGATAAATTGAGGCGAATAATTTAATTCAGCCTTTTTAAGGTCAATTAGAATTTTATTAATTACAGCAAGCAGTAGCAAGCAAAACAGCGCTGGGTGGGTAGGGGTCTCCTAACCGCCCCTCCTGCAGTGTCCCACACTGCAGTGCCCCACACCCCACCCCCCTTATTCAGTCTCTTTTGTAGTTTCTTGGAGGTTTCTTCATTCGCGTCTCTTGCGATAGCGGTGGGCGTAGCTTGAGCATCCCTCTGCATCGTGTCTGCGTTATGTCGAGGCAGGTGATCGTTGGTTTCACAATCGGTTCCGGACAGTGATGGGCATACCCGGAGCACTCCTACGTTGTCTAGTCCGGTGGCCGTTGCCTGGTGGTCGCTGATTTCATAATCATCTCCGGCCATCCCCCAACATCCTTAGCCTGTGTCTGCAAGAGAAGCTAAGAAAAGCTCCCTAAATGGTGATTAATCACACTTGCGGTCTTGCGTTTTGCAATATGTCTATAGCCTTGCAATATGCCTATAGCCTTGCAGTTTGTAGCAGTTGCTTCTTTATTGTCCTTTTTTTAGTAAAACCCACAAGTTGCTGTTTCCCAACTTCACAGATGCTTCCCCTATCTCCTAACAAGCAAGCTAGTCCCTCATACTTTAATTTTATTTTTCCTCCTTTAATATTCCAATTCCTTTGATGAACAAACAAGTTACCACAGTTTATCACATCCCGATTGTACCCTCGAATGCTAAACCCTCCTACCCCTACGCAGTAAAAGAATCCTCACCCCGCCCTTCGGGGCTCTCGGAATCTGCCTCCCTTCTGCTTCGTTGTCTCCCTGTTTGCCCCTTCTGCGACCCTTCAATAAACGAGCAGGATTTCAGCAGCCCGAGTGTCCCTCCCGTTCTTCTGGTGGACCCTCAGATGTACCAGCTATCCGAGCTTCGTGCCGAGTGCCTAAAAGCCCCCACGGCTCGGCAAGTGGCTGCCCGAACAGGGACGGACACCAGCGGGTCCAGTCCTTGACCGTCTCCTGGAGATTGCCTGCTCTGTGACCAGCCTTCTCCAGGATTGCAAGTGGCGTTCGGGACCAGTTTCCTGGGACAGTCGCCCTTTCAGTTCGGAAGGCTTCTGTCTCCTGGGTTCTGCTGATAACCGACGGACCTTCGAGCTGCGCGGCAGCAGCAACGCCCTCGGACCAGCAGAAGTTCCACCAGACCCCTCTTCGATGTCCCCGTTTTATGCCTGTGTCCTTCAGAGGTATGCTTATCTTGCTTTTTCTTATGCCTGACTAGGCGTCACCTCCCTTTTTTGTTTTTTTTTGTTTTTTTTTCCTTTTCGAAGAGGGTGATTTAGCTGTGAGACCTGATATAATGGGTAACCGCCTGTCTCCAGCTCAACAGGAGTTTTAGATCCAAATTAAGTCCCACCTTGTTTTAGGGAACATTTCTTTTAATAAGAGAGATTTAAAGCCTTTTGTTAAATTTATTTTTGAACATTTTCCTGCTATTACACGGGAAGATGTTTTGGTGCCTGATTTCTGGGGAAGAGTTGGGAGAAAGATTTACGATTTACAAGTTCAGGGGAGGATTTCAGTCGGTCGTTTTTTTCCGCTTTTTTATTCCATTCTTAATTTGTTAAAAAAGAAGAGAGAGAGTTGGGTCCCCAGTTCACCTACCTCGTGTTCTTCCCCCCCCAATCCTATTCCCTCTTCCCCTAAGGGCGGATCGGGAGACAGATCCTGCCGTACATCGGCACAGAGCTGCTGCCGTCTCTCTGCTGCTTCCCGATCCTCCCTGTCCCATTCGTGTGTTGGGACTGGCCAGCCCAACACATATCATTCCTGTTCCCTCTATACCAGAGACCCTAATCCTAGTTTGAAACCCTGTTGCTCTTTAGAGGACTTAACTGAACAAATAGGACAAAATGGCGCCTGCCTCATGGCGAAAAAAGACCAGCCCCAAGATGGTGCCCCTCCTTCTCCTTCACCCCAGAAAATTCCTGACATCTCGCCCCCACCTCCTCCCCCCACTCCGTCGAGTGCCGCCCCTGTGTCGGGACCCGTCCCCTCCTTCCCTCTGACCACACCCCTGGGTGGGCCCCCTGTGGCTGGGACCAGTCCCCAAGTGGGCCCAGCCCCTGTGGGTGGGAACCCCCCACCAGAAAGTCACGCCCCAGTGGGTGGGTCGGGACACGCCTCCTCCTCTCCTGCCACTGCCAGTACCAGAACCAGGAAGAAGCCTGGCCAGAAGCAGGCCATCCTGGCCTGTCGGACGCACGGTCTCCGGGACCCACCGGCCAGGGGGAGGCACCGTGCCCTAACCCAGCCTGCTTCATCCTCGGAAGAGGATGACGAGAGTGGCAGCCCCCAGCATTCCAACAAGTCGGGGGGGGGGGGTTGGGCAAAGATCAGAGAGGAGGCAATTAAGGATGGGAATTTGGAATTGGCACGGGACTTGGGCAGCTTTGCGGCACCGGTCATCCTCCGGCGGGGGAGGGAGCCAAAGTGGGAGCAAATTCCATACGCTGAGGTGAAGGAGTTAAGGAAGGCTGCCAAAGATTATGGCAGAAACTCGCCTTTCTTTAAAAATGTGCTGGACTTAACATTTGCTGGACGTTTCCTAGTCCCCCATGATTTAAGGTATATTGCTAAGGCACTGTTTTCTCCCACCGAATGCGACCTCTGGGAGATTCATTGGAAAAAACTGTTGAAACCACTCCTGCGCAAGTATGATCTCGCAGAGGAGGTGGGAGAGGGGGATGAGGCAATGGAAGCCCTTGCTGGAGAAGGGGAGTTCAGCAGTCCGGAGGACCAAATTCTACTAGCACAGGAGCTGCTTCAGGACATAGCAGCAGCGGGAAAGGAGGCACTCCTGAAGATACCGGATGGTAAGACCCCCCTGCAAAACTTTTCTTCTATCATGCAAGGGCCTGAGGAGACTTTTATTACTTTTGTTGATAGACTGAAAGAGGCCATTGAGAGACAAATAGACAACGCAGAAGCTCGTGCAGAGCTTCTACGAAAGATGGCCATTTCTAATTCGGAAACAAAAAAGATTCTCCGTGCACTACCTCAGGACCCCGAGCCCACCATCTCTCAGATGGTGGAGGCTTGCACAAAGGCAATGTCAATGGAGCACACGGTGGCCCTGGCTGTCAGCAAAGGGGTGGGAGAGGCCATGATAAACTTACAAAATACGCGCTGTTTTAACTGTGGTCAGCTGGGTCACATCCAGGTGAACTGTCCCCACTGGCCACAGATTCAACAACCTATCTTGCCCCCCCAAGACCATATCCTAGGAACCCATTTTATCAAGATCACCAGTTTCATCTACAGCGACAAGGGTACCAGCCAGCGGGAAACTGGCGGCGAAGCGCGAGGAAGGGCCGCGCGACGACACCAAGTGGCCCTTCTCAGCATCCCAGCCTCCCGACCATCAGGGAGGACGAGTGGCCGCGCGGCCAAGTCCAGCAGTTCAGCGCAGCCACGAGGACGGACTCCGCCTCTTCCGCCGGACAGGTACCCTAAATCAGGGCAATCATCAGGTCCTCCGCAGCAGCGTCACCATCTCTCTCCAGGATGAGGACCTGACGAGAATTCCTGCTGGGTTCCTGGGCCCCCTCCACGACTGTCGGGACACCACCGTGCTCATCTTAGAAGACTCCTTCAACACGCCGAATGAAATCACCATCTTACCTGAGGTAGTGTGTTTTCCACCAGGAGAGGAGATCACCGTCTCCGTCATTTGTAACCACCCACCATTTACTTTAAGGAAAGGCGATCCTTTTGCTTTGCTTTACGTACTGGACACCCACGATGACCCGGACACAGAGAGACATGTTTTCTTCACCCAAAATGTATGTAAAGAAAGACCATTAATTGATGCCAAACTTTCTTTCCAGGGAAAGTCGGTGCAGATGCGGCTCATGGCAGACACAGGAGCTGACGTGACCATCATCCCCCAGGTGAGGTGGCCCAGCGACTGGGAGCTTGTGCCCCCTTGCGGCAGGATCTCCGGTGTGGGCGGAGCGGTCCACTCTCTGAGGAGTAGGCATCTTGTGTGCGTGGAAGGTCCGGAAGGACAATTGGCAACGGTGAGACCTTTTGTTGTCTCTTCAAACATACTATTATTAGGAAGGGATGTTTTGTGCCAATGGGGAGCCCGCCTCGACATCCCTAGCCCTTTGTGGGATTTTTAGCGTGGGCCACTGCAGAGCGCACTTCCCCACCCCTGACCTGGAAAACCAACACAGCGGTCTGGGTGGATCAGTGGCCCCTTCCATCAGAAAAATTGAGTGCGCTTCATAAATGAGTAGAGGAGCAGGTGAAACTTGGGCATTTAACACCTTCTACCAGCCCTTGGAATAGCCCTGTCTTTGTAATTAGAAAACCTGGCACAGACAGGTGGCGCCTGCTCCAAGACCTGCGAAGGGTTAATGATGTGATAGAAGATTTGGGTCCCATTCAACCAGGCCTTCCGTCACCTTCTATGCTCCCCAGAGACTGGCAGCTAGCAGTGATAGACATCAAAGACTGCTTTTTTAACATTCCGCTCTACCCCGGGGATGCTCCCAGGTTCGCCTTTTCTGTACCATCATTGAATAGGGCTGAACCTTTTAAAAGATATCATTGGACATCCCTGCCTCAGGGGATGAAAAATTCCCCTGTGCTCTGTCAGACTTTTGTAGCGCAGATTTTATCACCTGTGCGTCGGCTTTTCCCTGAGGCCATCATCCTGCATGACATGGATGATGTGCTAGTTTGTGCTTCCGACTCGACATACCTAAAGGCAACACTGGACAAGACTATTAAGGCTATCAAAGCTGCAGGGCTCCAGACAGCAGAAGAGAAGATCCAATTCTCAGCACCATGGAGGTACCTCGGATTCCTCATCACGGGAAGGACAGTGACGCCACAGACACTGACCATCAACAAGGATCCGAAGACTCTGCGAGACCTTCAGCAGCTGTGCGGAACGATCACCTGGATCCGCCCCCTCCTGGGACTGACGACTGAGGAGCTGTCACCTCTCTTCTGTCTGCTTCGAGGCGACGGAGACCTCGCCTCACCACGCGAGCTGACACCTGCCGCGCGGGAAGCCCTGCAACGGGTTGCTGTTGCTCTGAAGTCTCGCCAGGCACACCGCGTGGTCCGGACCCTTCCCGTGAACTTCGCGGTGTTGGGTAAGTGCCCCCACCTCCATGGACTTCTCTTCCAGTGGGATAACAGAGCATCTGATCCCCTGGTCATCTTAGAGTGGCTCTTCCTACCACACCAGCCCTCTAGGACGATCACGACCCCTGCAGAATTGCTAGCCACTTTAATAATGAAGGCACGACACCGCCTCTGAACCCTCGCAGGGTGTGACCCTGAGTGCATTTACTTACCTGTTAGATTAGATCAATTGGACTCGTTGTTGCAAACTAATGAAAATTTGCTCATTGCTCTGGACAGCTTCCCCGGACAAATTTCGGTTCACTATCCTAAGCATAAATTGTTTAAGGATACATTGCATTTGGCCCCGAGAATGTTTAAAAGCAAAACACCAATTCCAGGTGCTCTCACGGTGTTCACCGATGGGTCGGGCAGATCCCACAAATCGGTGATCACTTGGAAGGACCCGGACAGTCAGAAGTGGGAGTCTGACGTCCAAGTGGTTGAGGGTTCCCCCCAGATGGCGGAACTTGCCGCAGTCGTGAGAGCATTCAAAAAATTTCAACAGCCTCTGAATGTGGTCACTGATTCGGCCTATGTCGCTGGGCTAGCAGAAAGGGCCGAAGGTGCCCTCCTCAAAGAAGTTTCAAACACAAATTTATACCGTTTACTCTCTGATCTCATTTGGCTACTTTCCCATAGAGAGCAACCTTATCATATCATGCACGTAAGGGCACACACCGATTTACCCGGAGAGATCACTGAGGGTAATCGGAAAGCGGACCTCCTAGCCATGTCAACACAAATATCTGCAACCGCTTCAACCACCTTACCAGACATACTCCGGCAAGCGCGGCTCAGCCGTGCATTTTACCACCAGAATGCCCCGGCTCTAGTGCGACAGTTTAAGATCTCGATAGCACAGGCAAGAACCATTGTTTCTACCTGCCCGAGCTGCCAGTCTTTCGCTCTTCCTTCCCTCATTTCGGGGACAAATCCCCGAGGGTTGGGAGCGCTAGAGATATGGCAGACAGATGTAACACACTTCGAGCCGTTTGGTCGGATGAAATACATACATGTCTCTATTGACACGTTTTCCGGCGCAGTGTTTGCCTCCGTCCATGCAGGCGAAAAAACCAGGGATGCCATGAAACATCTTTTCATGGCATTCTCTACGTTGGGAGTCCCATCTCACATAAAAACTGATAATGGCCCATGCTATGCGTCAAAGCGCTTCGGTGAGTTTGCGCAACAGTGGGGAATTTCCCATACCACCGGAATTCCCCACAATCCTACAGGACAGGCGATAATAGAGAGGGCCCACAGAAATCTAAAAAGGCTCCTTGAACAACAACATAAGCCGGACATTACAGTGAGCCCAGCCGAAAGGTTATGTAAGGCCCTGTATGTCCTGAATTTTTTAAACTGCTCAGAAAGGGAGCCTGACCCTCCTATTATCCGCCATTTTCACAATAACACCAGAGCGCAACTCGCCGAGAGGCCACCAGTCTTGATAAAGGACCCAGAATCCAAAGCTATCCAGGGCCCTTTCCCTCTAATAACCTGGGGGAGAGGGTATGCCTGTGTTTCTACAGATAAAGGACCAAGATGGATTCCGGGGAAATATGTCAAGCCCTTTGTAGAGGTGCCAGCTCAGCAAGACAACGTGTCCTTGGTGCAAAGCACCGAGAACACCTCATCACTGGATGGAGTTTCCACTGCCTGGAAGAGGAGGAGAAGAAAGACCGTTCCTCCCAATATCGTCACACGTGTCATGATTACCCGAAGATATTTTCCCCCGCTGAACTCTATGTACCCAATTACCCCATCGCCCCCTGTACCCTTTCCTTTCCCCTAACCTCCCCTTTCCCTCAATCCTTACCCCTTTTCTCTAATTTTATTTAGTGCTTATTTAGTAAATAAAAACGGGGGAGGTTGGGGAGGGACCACTGAGGAAAATTTATCATTCAAGTTATGCTTTCTTTTATCACAAGACGCTGAGGATGACTACCGCCTTGAGGACACCTCTGAAACATCTGATGCTCCTGATCGTCATCATCTGGCTGTCACCGGTCAGGAGCTGGATAGTCCCACAGCTGAGAGAAAACATATGGGTCACGCTGGCGAAGTCCTTGAAGCAGGACAACTTCTGTATGGCCATGGGAAGTGTGGACAATCCGTTATCCACGTGCCTGGTAGGAGTCCCCCTGTCGCCAAACGACTATCCATATGCAGGAAAAAAACCTAATCCTGTGGACACCTGGGATGAGTGGACGAGGATTCTGCCATATGCACCACAGGAGCCCCAAGAATTGGACCTATTGGGCTCCTCTCAGGCAACATATTGTGTCAGGTTTAGGTACCAGCCCTCCCAGAAAGACTGGGATCAAATGGCTAAACTCCACCCCGCTGGTACCCAAGAAGTAAAAAGACACGATGTATCTCCCCACGATGGGAGATACCATGCAGCAAATTGGTGCAATTACACCTCGACCATGGTATCTAGGTCCTCCTCAGTTCCCAGGGTGCTCCCCAGGGGGGTTTTTCTCATCTGCGGCGACAGGGTGTGGGCAGGGATTCCCTCCCAAATCCAGGGAGGCCCCTGCAGCCTTGGGCAGCTTACCACACTGACACCGAACAAAACCCAAATTTTAAATTGGAAAAACGAAAAGAAATTGGCTCGCAAAAAGAGATCCTATAACCAATTCGACAAAAATTGTGATTCAAAAATTTACAATTGGGGAAAGACGAAGAGAGTCACGGTATCCATATTTTTACCATGGTATGCCACAGCAAAGGCCCTCGGTGAGCTTTCTCACCTCGAGTGTTGGCTCAGTAAGCAGGCCAACGCCACGTCCGCTGCCCTTTCCGACTTGCTAGCGGACGAAGAAGTCACCCGGCACGCCACACTGCAAAATAGGGCTGCTATTGACTTCTTACTGCTCGCCCATGGCCACGGCTGTGAGGACTTGGAAGGAATGTGCTGCTTCAATCTGGCATCAAAGAGCACATCCATCCAAGCTAATATCCAGCGGATCCGAGAGCAAGTTGACGACCTCAAGACTGAGACCTCGACTGTAGATCCTGTGAATAAACTGCTGTCTCAATGGGGTGTCCCAGGGTGGGTTGCTATCATCCTCAGGGGACTCTTTTGGATCTTTCTGATAATGTTCATGATCTCGGTTGCTTTATTTTTGTTTAGACGTATGTTGCTTAAAACGTTGGGAAGTGCTTATTTAATAAATAAAAACGGGAGAGATGTAGGAGGAGGGGTTGGGGAAGGCAGTCTAGGGTTGCCATGGGAAACAGCAGTTGTATGAGTTCTCCACCCCCTTTTGTAAGAGAATTGTACCCTCCCCCTGTCCTGTCGGTTATTGTTCAAGTCTGCCCCTTAGCCTAGAATCTTCTCTGTTCCACGTTTTCCCTTTGTTTCTTCCACCAAGAACACTCCTTTCCCCTTTCCCCACTGGTTAATGTTGTATTTCCCCTCCCTTTAGCCTTCTCCAGATTGTACCCTCGAATGCTAAACCCTCCTACCCCTACGCAGTAAAAGAATCCTCACCCCGCCCTTCGGGGCTCTCGGAATCTGCCTCCCTTCTGCTTCGTTGTCTCCCTGTTTGCCCCTTCTGCGACCCTTCAATAAACGAGCAGGATTTCAGCAACCCGAGTGTCCCTCCCGTTCTTCTGGTGGACCCTCAGATGTACCAGCTATCCGAGCTTCGTGCCGAGTGCCTAAAAGCCCCCACGGCTCGGCAACTGGGAGATCCTTTGCATTACAGGGCGAATAAAGGGGGGATGAATGTGTGTGAATGAGACGCGGGCTGGTTACCCCAGACCTGCTAAGCGAGAGCGGCAGTCTCCCATGCTGCGTTTCCGTCTTTTTCGCGAGAAAAGCGGCCAGTAAAGAGACTAAGCGAGTGATAAAAAGAGTGAGAGAACCCCCCCCTGGGACTGGGTCTCAGAGAAAGAGTGGGACCCCTTAGTGTGTGTGGGGGGGGGGGGGAGGAAAAGGTAATTAATTAGAAAAAAAAATTAATTAAAAGGTAAAAAGAGGGTTTTCTTGGCATAATCTATTGGGGAAAAATAAAAGGTAAAATGTGTAGGAGGGGCCCCTAAAAATTCTGCTGGATTGAGGGATAAGAATGCCCAAGAACATCCAAGATCAAACCTGCTGGATTGAGGGATTAATGTTCCAAGAGCATCCAGGGTTAAGTCAAACCTGCTGGGTTGAGGGATTAACATTCCAAGAGCAGCCAGAATTAAGTTTGCTGGGTTGTTGAGAGCACCCAAGATTGAGTAAAAATTTTGCCAGTTTGAAGATAAGTCTGACAGGATCTAGAGTTGGGAACCACACAGCTAGATTGAGGGGTATCCAAGAACACTGGGACTAGCCAGGGACACCTAAAAGTGTAATAGGTGTGTTGAAAAATAAAAGGTACCTTGTTGTTGTGGTTGTTTTGTTATGTGTAAGAGTAAGTAAAAATAAAGTGAAGTGAATGTAGACGAAGGAAAGTATATGTATGCATCCTGCCCTGTTAAGCAGCCTCACTGTGCTTCCCTGCTGTGACTGACAAACACAAGTTACGAACCCTCAGAACTGAAAAAGTTCAATCAAATATTGCTTCCATTGATGACCATGATATTGTCTATAATACCTTGTTACAACTTATGTTATGTAAGTGTTAATACCCCTATCCTACATACCTTGTTACAACTTATGTTATGTAAGTGTTAATACCCCTATCCTACCAGTTCGTAAACCTGATGGGTCATACCGGTTAGTACAGGATCTGCGGGCCATAAACAAGGTAACTGAGGATCTGTATCCTGTGGTGGCCAATCCCTACACGTTATTAACTTGCTTAACAGCCGAGCTAACTTGGTTTACCGTTTTAGATTTAAAAGATGCCTTCTTTTGCCTTCCTATCCACGAAGCCAGAAAATTTTTGCATTTGAATGGGAAAATCCTAAGAGCGGGCGAAGAACTCAACTGACATGGACCAGACTCCCACAAGGATTCAAAAACTCACCCACTTTGTTTGGAGAACAACTTGCAAAAGAATTAGAGACCTGAGAAGCCCCTCCAGAGGAAGGGAAGTTGCTACAGTATGTAGATGACATCCTGATAGCCACACGGACAAGGGAAGCATGCATGGCCTGGACGATAAGCCTCTTGAACTTTTTGGGGCTCCAAGGGTACTGAGTATCAAAGAAAAAAGCCCAAGTAGTAAAACAGAAAGTAACTTATCTGGGCTACGAAGTCAGTGCTAGACAACGTACCTTGGGCCAAAGCCGAAGGAGGCAATATGCCAGACCCCAAAACCTCAGACTGTAAAGGAACTACGAACTTTCCTGAGGATGACAGGGTGGTGCAGGTTATGGATCTATAACTATGGACTGTTTGTTAAGCCCTTCTATGAACTGATTGCAACTGAAAGCAGGAACATCCAAGAGACAAAGGAAGCTACGCAAGCTTTCAAGCAGCTGAAAAAAGCCCTCATGTCAGCTCCAGCCCTGAGATTGCCGGACGTGAGTAAGTCTTTCCTTTTATTCTCCCATGAGAAGCAAGGAATCGCCTTAGGAATACTAGCACAGGACCTCGGCCCATATCGGAGAGCAGTGGCTTACTTCTCGAAGCAATTGGATACAGCAGCTAAAGGGTGGCCTGGGTGCCTCAGAGCTGTTGCAGCAGTCGTACTGAACATCCAAGAGGCACACAAATTCACCCTAGGCCAGAAAAGAACTGTGCTAGTGTCTCACACAGTGTCTGCAGTGCTAGAGGTAAAAGGTGGGCATTGGCTTTCCCCACAACGGCTCCTGAGATACCAAGCTATCATAGTGGAGCAAGATGATGTAGAGATAGTAGTGACTAACATTGTCAATCCAGCCTCCTTCCTCAGTAGAAACCAAGGGGAACCAGTGGAACATGACTGCCTGGAGACCATTGAAGCCACCTACTCCAGCTGCCCTGACTCGAAGGACACCCCTCTGGAGAATGCAGAAGTCTCGTTTACTGATGGAAGCAGTTATATCATCAGTGGAAAACGGCACGCCGGGTAGGCAGTTACAACGTGCAAGGAAGTAATATCATCTGGGCCCCTGCCAACAAATACCTCTGCACAGAAGGCCGAGATAATTGCTCTAACTCGGGCCCTAGAATTGGCAAGAGGGAAAGAAATAAACATATACACGGACTCGAAGTATGCATTTGGAGTAGTGCATGCTCACAGAGCCATTTAGAAAGAGAGAGGACTGCTGAACTCTCAAGGGAAAAATATTAAAGATGCATCAGAAGTACTGCGACTTCTAGAAGCAGTCCAGTTGCCAGAGAAAGTAGCGATCATGCACATTAAGGCACATCAGAAGATAAACTCAGAATTGGAAGAAGGAAACGAGCTGGCAGATAGGGAAGCAAAAGAAGCAGCAAGAATTGAGGTCATAACTGAGGCAGCCCTGATTCCAGACGGGCAAATTTCCCCTAAAGGTAAGCCAAGATACAACAAACTAGAAAAAAAAATTAATCTATGAGCAAAAAGGAGACTATAACCAAGAGGGATGGGCCACCATAGAAGGAAAATTAGTTCTACCCTCCTATTTATTATGGTCCCTAATAAAGGAAGAACGCCAGAAAACCATTGGGGTATTGATGCTCTAGCATAACTAGACATTTACAACTCGACAATGTGACCTTTGCCTCCAGACCAACCCCAAAAATACTCCCAAACCAAAGCTTAGCCAGATGAGGAAGGGTCATGGGCCGGAGCAGCAATGGCAGATTGATTGTACAGAATTGCCAAGAAAAGGGGGGTATAAGTTTTTACTGGTGCTAACAGATACCTTTTCAGGATGGCCAGAAGCATTCCCCACCAGGACTTCTAAAGCTCAAGAAGTAACTAAGGTATTGGTACAAGAAAACATACCACGCTTTAGAGTCCTGGCCACAATCTCCTCAAATAGAGGACCACATTTTATTGTAAAATTCGTGCAACAAGTTAGCCAATACTTGAACATAGACTGAGAACTTCACACCCCATATAACCCACAATCAAGTGGTCAGGTAAAAAAAAATGAATCATTTGATCAAACAACAAATTGTACAATTGGGACAAGAAGCTAATTTGTCATGGACTCAATCCCTCCCATTAGCACTACTGCAGATCCGAACCAAACCCAAGACTAAAGAAAAGCTAAACCACTTTGAATTGATTTATGAATAACCATATGGGGTGCGAAAGAGAATGTCTACCCAAGACATGTCACTAACCTCCTGTATGTTAAGTCTCTTAACTTGGTGTATCCAGCACCAATCACTAGCTAATAAACACAAGTCATAACTAGTGAAATACACTGTTTAGAAGACTTTATGTCACCCAATTATAATTCTATTAATTTTAGTTACTGTAAGTTTAATGATGTCTACTTTAACACTCATGTAAGAATTCGAGGATGTTAAAACACATGGCCAGTCTGACATCACTCTCTAGAATTCATAGAATCTTACTGAAAGAGGACGGTCATGATAGTAGATCAGAATTTAAATCAAGACCCCTGTAGTAAAAGAATTTACTATATTTTAAGAAAAGGGGGGACTGAAGCAGAGATTTTTAGAGTTAGGTTAACAAAATGAATTAAGCATTTCCAATTTAGCTTGTAGAGTTATGTGTTGAATTTTCAACCTTTTACTTAAGAAACCTCTGCCTAGTACAAAGGGCATAGGAAAATGCAAATTTCGGAAGCTTCTTGCATAAAGAACAATACCAGAAGAAGCAAAGAACCCAGATAAAGAAGCTCCTCTGTCTCCAAGCCTATCAAGACTGACAGACGTACTCAGATAAGCACCAAAGGACCAAAAGCCCACGCGCAGAGAGGAAAAGTTCAAAAGTTCAATTATGAGGAAGACCACAATCTTCAGCCTCAGGACCACCAAGAGACCCCCCGTACGACCACCACAGCAAACCACGCATGCCCAGAAGGGCGTGGACTTACTTAGCATGAGAAGCGAGGACAGGCGGGCCAGGGGTTGAATACGCATGAAAAAGTTGTGCAGTGTATTGCATATGGAACGTCTTTAAGAATAAAAGCGTGGGTCAGACTGAGGCTCGGGACACAAGTTTTGGAGAGCTATCTCACTTGTGCCGGGCGCTGACATACATACCCATTTCATAACGACCCCAGGTTACGGACTCTATTTATTTATTCCGCGTATCGTTTCAGAGGTTTCTTCCCTTCGCCAGGCTGCAACGTGCCCGCTAGGACCAAGAACTGGGCAGGAGTGGGCAGAGAGCACGGCCATCTGCCAGCAGGTTGCAGCTTGCCCAGGAAAGTGCAGTGTCCTTGGCATGTGCAGCAAATCTTATTTCCTGGCAAGGTCGGGCTAAGTGAGCAGTGCTGGTACACTTTCTCCTTGAGAACTGGAGCGGAAAAGCTTTTGGCTAAGATGTAGGCGACTAGAGAGGCAGAATACGCAGCTCCGGAGCTGGCCGAAAGCAAGTGCCGCTTGCCGGCGTCTTTCGGCAGAAGCGGCGCTTCGGAGCGCACCGCTGCCGCTCCAGTGATCTGTGCGCGAAGTAGCCGCTTCTTGTCCTCCGGCAGCCGGAGATCGCGGTAGCTTGCAAGAGGCGAAGAAGGAAGCCGCGAAGAAGCCGGCTTGTGTGCGAAGCTCGCAGACAGCTGCAGGACGGTGGCTGCTGCTCTCCTGCCTCTTGAATTCACTCTTGGCATGCCAATAGAAGGTGTTCCAGGACAACTTTCCTGGGTTTTGACATAGTCGTCATGCATCCCACCTTGGAAATTCTTGTTGCTCCCCAGAGGCTCCGAGATGCAGAGAACACGGTGGCAGCTGCTGAAAAGAAGGGCAACTGTGAGTTGGTCAAGAAGCAAGAACCTAGGCAGCTGACTGTGCTTGGCAAGGAGCAGCTGCTGGATTCTTGCAATTGCCTTCAGTGCGCACAGAAGCCCGCTGCTCTGCTGCTTGGTTTTTCGCCTTCAGTCAATTACACACTGCTGAAGCTGAGGCAGGCTGTTCAGCTTTGCTGCTTTTCAGCATCTCAGCTGCCCTTCTGCTCTGTGACAGCTCTCCAGGCTTCTTGCCTTCGCCAGGCTGCAACGTGCCCGCTATCACCCAGAGCTGGGCAGGAGTGGGCAGGGAGCACGGCCATCTGCCAGCAGGTTGCAGCTTGCCCAGGAAAGTGCAGTGTCCTTGGAATGTGCAGCAAATCTTATTTCCTGGCAAAGTCGGGCTAAGTGAGCAGTGCTGGTACACTTTCTCCTTGAGAACTGGAGCGGAAAAGCTTTTGGCTAAGATGTAGGCGACTAGAGAGGCAGAATACGCAGCTCCGGAGCTGGCCGAAAGCAAGTGCCGCTTGCCGGCGTCTTTCGGCAGAAGCGGCGCTTCGGAGCGCACCGCTGCCGCTCCAGTGATCTGTGCGCGAAGTAGCCGCTTCTTGTCCTCCGGCAGCCGGAGATCGCGGTAGCTTGCAAGAGGCGAAGAAGGAAGCCGCGAAGAAGCCGGCTTGTGTGCGAAGCTCGCAGACTGCTGCAGGACGGTGGCTGCTGCTCTCCTGCCTCTTGAATTCACTCTTGGCATGCCAATGGAAGGTGTTCCAGGACAACTTTCCTGGGTTTTGACATAGTCGTCATGCATCCCACCTTGGAAATTCTTGTTGCTCCCCAGAGGCTCCGAGATGCAGAGAACACGGTGGCAGCTGCTGAAAAGAAGGGCAACTGTGAGTTGGTCAAGAAGCAAGAACCTAGGCAGCTGACTGTGCTTGGCAAGGAGCAGCTGCTGGATTCTTGCAATTGCCTTCAGTGCGCACAGAAGCCCGCTGCTCTGCTGCTTGGTTTTTCGCCTTCAGTCAATTACACACTGCTGAAGCTGAGGCAGGCTGTTCAGCTTTGCTGCTTTTCAGCATCTCAGCTGCCCTTCTGCTCTGTGACAGCTCTCCAGGCTTCTTGCCTTCGCCAGGCTGCAACGTGCCCGCTATCACCCAGAGCTGGCAGGAGTGGGCAGAGAGCACGGCCATCTGCCAGCAGGTTGCAGCTTGCCCAGGAAAGTGCAGTGTCCTTGGAATGTGCAGCAAATCCAATTTCCTGGCAAGGTCGGGTTAAGTGAGCAGTGCTGGTACACTTTCTCCTTGAGAACTGGAGCGGAAAAGCTTTTGGCTAAGATGTAGGCGACTAGAGAGGCAGAATACGCAGCTCCGGAGCTGGCCGAAAGCAAGTGCCGCTTGCCGGCGTCTTTCGGCAGAAGCGGCGCTTCGGAGCGCACCGCTGCCGCTCCAGTGATCTGTGCGCGAAGTAGCCGCTTCTTGTCCTCCGGCAGCCGGAGATCGCGGTAGCTTGCAAGAGGCGAAGAAGGAAGCCGCGAAGAAGCCGGCTTGTGTGCGAAGCTCGCAGACAGCTGCAGGACGGTGGCTGCTGCTCTCCTGCCTCTTGAATTCACTCTTGGCATGCCAATGGAAGGTGTTCCAGGACAACTTTCCTGGGTTTTGACATAGTCGTCATGCATCCCACCTTGGAAATTCTTGTTGCTCCCCAGAGGCTCCGAGATGCAGAGAACACGGTGGCAGCTGCTGAAAAGAAGGGCAACTGTGAGTTGGTCAAGAAGCAAGAACCTAGGCAGCTGACTGTGCTTGGCAAGGAGGAGCTGCTGGATTCTTGCAATTGCCTTCAGTGCGCACAGAAGCCCGCTGCTCTGCTGCTTGGTTTTTCGCCTTCAGTCAATTACACACTGCTGAAGCTGAGGCAGGCTGTTCAGCTTTGCTGCTTTTCAGCATCTCAGCTGCCCTTCTGCTCTGTGACAGCTCCCCAGGCTTCTTGCCTTCGCCAGGCTGCAACGTGCCCGCTATCACCCAGAGCTGGGCAGGAGTGGGCAGAGAGCACGGCCATCTGCCAGCAGGTTGCAGTTTGCCCAGGAAAGTGCAGTGTCCTTGGAATGTGCAGCAAATCTTATTTCCTGGCAAGGTCGGGCTAAGTGAGCAGTGCTGGTACACTTTCTCCTTGAGAACTGGAGCGGGAAAAGCTTTTGGCTAAGATGTAGGCGACTAGAGAGGCAGAATACGCCGCCCCGGATGTGGCCGAAAGCAAGTGCCGCTTGCCGGCGTCTTTCGGCAGAAGCGGCGCTTCGGAGCGCACCGCTGCCGCTCCAGTGATCTGTGCGCGAAGTAGCCGCTTCTTGTCCTCCGGCAGCCGGAGATCGCGGTAGCTTGCAAGAGGCGAAGAAGGAAGCCGCGAAGAAGCCGGCTTGTGTGCGAAGCTCGCAGACAGCTGCAGGACGGTGGCTGCTGCTCTCCTGCCTCTTGAATTCACTCTTGGCATGCCAATGGAAGGTGTTCCAGGACAACTTTCCTGGGTTTTGACATAGTCGTCATGCATCCCACCTTGGAAATTCTTGTTGCTCCCCAGAGGCTCCGAGATGCAGAGAACACGGTGGCAGCTGCTGAAAAGAAGGGCAACTGTGAGTTGGTCAAGAAGCAAGAACCTAGGCAGCTGACTGTGCTTGGCAAGGAGCAGCTGCTGGATTCTTGCAATTGCCTTCAGTGCGCACAGAAGCCCGCTGCTCTGCTGCTTGGTTTTTCGCCTTCAGTCAATTACACACTGCTGAAGCTGAGGCAGGCTGTTCAGCTTTGCTGCTTTTCAGCATCTCAGCTGCCCTTCTGCTCTGTGACAGCTCTCCAGGCTTCTTGCCTTCGCCAGGCTGCAACGTGCCCGCTATCACCCAGAGCTGGGCAGGAGTGGGCAGGGAGCACGGCCATCTGCCAGCAGGTTGCAGCTTGCCCAGGAAAGTGCAGTGTCCTTGGAATGTGCAGCAAATCTATTTCCTGGCAAGGTCGGGCTAAGTGAGCAGTGCTGGTACACTTTCTCCTTGAGAACTGGAGCGGAAAAGCTTTTGGCTAAGATGTAGGCGACTAGAGAGGCAGAATACGCAGCTCCGGAGCTGGCCGAAAGCAAGTGCCGCTTGCCGGCGTCTTTCGGCAGAAGCGGCGCTTCGGAGCGCACCGCTGCCGCTCCAGTGATCTGTGCGCGAAGTAGCCGCTTCTTGTCCTCCGGCAGCCGGAGATCGCGGTAGCTTGCAAGAGGCGAAGAAGGAAGCCGCGAAGAAGCCGGCTTGTGTGCGAAGCTCGCAGACAGCTGCAGGACGGTGGCTGCTGCTCTCCTGCCTCTTGAATTCACTCTTGGCATGCCAATGGAAGGTGTTCCAGGACAACTTTCCTGGGTTTTGACATAGTCGTCATGCATCCCACCTTGGAAATTCTTGTTGCTCCCCAGAGGCTCCGAGATGCAGAGAACACGGTGGCAGCTGCTGAAAAGAAGGGCAACTGTGAGTTGGTCAAGAAGCAAGAACCTAGGCAGCTGACTGTGCTTGGCAAGGAGGAGCTGCTGGATTCTTGCAATTGCCTTCAGTGCGCACAGAAGCCCGCTGCTCTGCTGCTTGCTTTTTCGCCTTCAGTCAATTACACACTGCTGAAGCTGAGGCAGGCTGTTCAGCTTTGCTGCTTTTCAGCATCTCAGCTGCCCTTCTGCTCTGTGACAGCTCTCCAGGCTTCTTGCCTTCGCCAGGCTGCAACGTGCCCGCTATCACCCAGAGCTGGGCAGGAGTGGGCAGAGAGCACGGCCATCTGCCAGCAGGTTGCAGCTTGCCCAGGAAAGTGCAGTGTCCTTGGAATGTGCAGCAAATCCAATTTCCTGGCAAGGTCGGGCTAAGTGAGCAGTGCTGGTACACTTTCTCCTTGAGAACTGGAGCGGAAAAGCTTTTGGCTAAGATGTAGGCGACTAGAGAGGCAGAATACGCAGCTCCGGAGCTGGCCGAAAGCAAGTGCCGCTTGCCGGCGTCTTTCGGCAGAAGCGGCGCTTCGGAGCGCACCGCTGCCGCTCCAGTGATCTGTGCGCGAAGTAGCCGCTTCTTGTCCTCCGGCAGCCGGAGATCGCGGTAGCTTGCAAGAGGCGAAGAAGGAAGCCGCGAAGAAGCCGGCTTGTGTGCGAAGCTCGCAGACAGCTGCAGGACGGTGGCTGCTGCTCTCCTGCCTCTTGAATTCACTCTTGGCATGCCAATGGAAGGTGTTCCAGGACAACTTTCCTGGGTTTTGACATAGTCGTCATGCATCCCACCTTGGAAATTCTTGTTGCTCCCCAGAGGCTCCGAGATGCAGAGAACACGGTGGCAGCTGCTGAAAAGAAGGGCAACTGTGAGTTGGTCAAGAAGCAAGAACCTAGGCAGCTGACTGTGCTTGGCAAGGAGGAGCTGCTGGATTCTTGCAATTGCCTTCAGTGCGCACAGAAGCCCGCTGCTCTGCTGCTTGGTTTTTCGCCTTCAGTCAATTACACACTGCTGAAGCTGAGGCAGGCTGTTCAGCTTTGCTGCTTTTCAGCATCTCAGCTGCCCTTCTGCTCTGTGACAGCTCTCCAGGCTTCTTGCCTTCGCCAGGCTGCAACGTGCCCGCTATCACCCAGAGCTGGGCAGGAGTGGGCAGGGAGCACGGCCATCTGCCAGCAGGTTGCAGCTTGCCCAGGAAAGTGCAGTGTCCTTGGAATGTGCAGCAAATCCAATTTCCTGGCAAGGTCGGGCTAAGTGAGCAGTGCTGGTACACTTTCTCCTTGAGAACTGGAGCGGAAAAGCTTTTGGCTAAGATGTAGGCGACTAGAGAGGCAGAATACGCAGCTCCGGAGCTGGCCGAAAGCAAGTGCCGCTTGCCGGCGTCTTTCGGCAGAAGCGGCGCTTCGGAGCGCACCGCTGCCGCTCCAGTGATCTGTGCGCGAAGTAGCCGCTTCTTGTCCTCCGGCAGCCGGAGATCGCGGTAGCTTGCAAGAGGCGAAGAAGGAAGCCGCGAAGAAGCCGGCTTGTGTGCGAAGCTCGCAGACTGCTGCAGGACGGTGGCTGCTGCTCTCCTGCCTCTTGAATTCACTCTTGGCATGCCAATGGAAGGTGTTCCAGGACAACTTTCCTGGGTTTTGACATAGTCGTCATGCATCCCACCTTGGAAATTCTTGTTGCTCCCCAGAGGCTCCGAGATGCAGAGAACACGGTGGCAGCTGCTGAAAAGAAGGGCAACTGTGAGTTGGTCAAGAAGCAAGAACCTAGGCAGCTGACTGTGCTTGGCAAGGAGCAGCTGCTGGATTCTTGCAATTGCCTTCAGTGCGCACAGAAGCCCGCTGCTCTGCTGCTTGGTTTTTCGCCTTCAGTCAATTACACA
The DNA here is from genome assembly GCF_026979565.1 of Vidua chalybeata. Classification (NCBI taxonomy): domain Eukaryota; kingdom Metazoa; phylum Chordata; class Aves; order Passeriformes; family Viduidae; genus Vidua; species Vidua chalybeata. The sequence continues at coordinate 26,095,297 of NC_071539.1, forward strand.
CTGCTGAAGCTGAGGCAGGCTGTTCAGCTTTGCTGCTTTTCAGCATCTCAGCTGCCCTTCTGCTCTGTGACAGCTCTCCAGGCTTCTTGCCTTCGCCAGGCTGCAACGTGCCCGCTATCACCCAGAGCTGGGCAGGAGTGGGCAGAGAGCACGGCCATCTGCCAGCAGGTTGCAGCTTGCCCAGGAAAGTGCAGTGTCCTTGGAATGTGCAGCAAATCCTATTTCCTGGCAAGGTCGGGCTAAGTGAGCAGTGCTGGTACACTTTCTCCTTGAGAACTGGAGCGGAAAAGCTTTTGGCTAAGATGTAGGCGACTAGAGAGGCAGAATACGCAGCTCCGGAGCTGGCCGAAAGCAAGTGCCGCTTGCCGGCGTCTTTCGGCAGAAGCGGCGCTTCGGAGCGCACCGCTGCCGCTCCAGTGATCTGTGCGCGAAGTAGCCGCTTCTTGTCCTCCGGCAGCCGGAGATCGCGGTAGCTTGCAAGAGGCGAAGAAGGAAGCCGCGAAGAAGCCGGCTTGTGTGCGAAGCTCGCAGACTGCTGCAGGACGGTGGCTGCTGCTCTCCTGCCTCTTGAATTCACTCTTGGCATGCCAATGGAAGGTGTTCCAGGACAACTTTCCTGGGTTTTGACATAGTCGTCATGCATCCCACCTTGGAAATTCTTGTTGCTCCCCAGAGGCTCCGAGATGCAGAGAACACGGTGGCAGCTGCTGAAAAGAAGGGCAACTGTGAGTTGGTCAAGAAGCAAGAACCTAGGCAGCTGACTGTGCTTGGCAAGGAGCAGCTGCTGGATTCTTGCAATTGCCTTCAGTGCGCACAGAAGCCCGCTGCTCTGCTGCTTGGTTTTTCGCCTTCAGTCAATTACACACTGCTGAAGCTGAGGCAGGCTGTTCAGCTTTGCTGCTTTTCAGCATCTCAGCTGCCCTTCTGCTCTGTGACAGCTCTCCAGGCTTCTTGCCTTCGCCAGGCTGCAACGTGCCCGCTAGGACCCAGAACTGGGCAGGAGTGGGCAGAGAGCACGGCCATCTGCCAGCAGGTTGCAGCTTGCCCAGGAAAGTGCAGTGTCCTTGGAATGTGCAGCAAATCCAATTTCCTGGCAAGGTCGGGCTAAGTGAGCAGTGCTGGTACACTTTCTCCTTGAGAACTGGAGCGGGAAAGCTTTTGGCTAAGATGTAGGCGACTAGAGAGGCAGAATACGCAGCTCCGGAGCTGGCCGAAAGCAAGTGCCGCTTGCCGGCGTCTTTCGGCAGAAGCGGCGCTTCGGAGCGCACCGCTGCCGCTCCAGTGATCTGTGCGCGAAGTAGCCGCTTCTTGTCCTCCGGCAGCCGGAGATCGCGGTAGCTTGCAAGAGGCGAAGAAGGAAGCCGCGAAGAAGCCGGCTTGTGTGCGAAGCTCGCAGACAGCTGCAGGACGGTGGCTGCTGCTCTCCTGCCTCTTGAATTCACTCTTGGCATGCCAATGGAAGGTGTTCCAGGACAACTTTCCTGGGTTTTGACATAGTCGTCATGCATCCCACCTTGGAAATTCTTGTTGCTCCCCAGAGGCTCCGAGATGCAGAGAACACGGTGGCAGCTGCTGAAAAGAAGGGCAACTGTGAGTTGGTCAAGAAGCAAGAACCTAGGCAGCTGACTGTGCTTGGCAAGGAGCAGCTGCTGGATTCTTGCAATTGCCTTCAGTGCGCACAGAAGCCCGCTGCTCTGCTGCTTGGTTTTTCGCCTTCAGTCAATTACACACTGCTGAAGCTGAGGCAGGCTGTTCAGCTTTGCTGCTTTTCAGCATCTCAGCTGCCCTTCTGCTCTGTGACAGCTCTCCAGGCTTCTTGCCTTCGCCAGGCTGCAACGTGCCCGCTATCACCAGAGCTGGGCAGGAGTGGGCAGAGAGCACGGCCATCTGCCAGCAGGTTGCAGCTTGCCCAGGAAAGTGCAGTGTCCTTGGAATGTGCAGCAAATCCTATTTCCTGGCAAGGTCGGGCTAAGTGAGCAGTGCTGGTACACTTTCTCCTTGAGAACTGGAGCGGAAAAGCTTTTGGCTAAGATGTAGGCGACTAGAGAGGCAGAATACGCAGCTCCGGAGCTGGCCGAAAGCAAGTGCCGCTTGCCGGCGTCTTTCGGCAGAAGCGGCGCTTCGGAGCGCACCGCTGCCGCTCCAGTGATCTGTGCGCGAAGTAGCCGCTTCTTGTCCTCCGGCAGCCGGAGATCGCGGTAGCTTGCAAGAGGCGAAGAAGGAAGCCGCGAAGAAGCCGGCTTGTGTGCGAAGCTCGCAGACTGCTGCAGGACGGTGGCTGCTGCTCTCCTGCCTCTTGAATTCACTCTTGGCATGCCAATGGAAGGTGTTCCAGGACAACTTTCCTGGGTTTTGACATAGTCGTCATGCATCCCACCTTGGAAATTCTTGTTGCTCCCCAGAGGCTCCGAGATGCAGAGACACGGTGGCAGCTGCTGAAAAGAAGGGCAACTGTGAGTTGGTCAAGAAGCAAGAACCTAGGCAGCTGACTGTGCTTGGCAAGGAGCAGCTGCTGGATTCTTGCAATTGCCTTCAGTGCGCACAGAAGCCCGCTGCTCTGCTGCTTGGTTTTTCGCCTTCAGTCAATTACACACTGCTGAAGCTGAGGCAGGCTGTTCAGCTTTGCTGCTTTTCAGCATCTCAGCTGCCCTTCTGCTCTGTGACAGCTCTCCAGGCTTCTTGCCTTCGCCAGGCTGCAACGTGCCCGCTATCACCAAGAACTGGGCAGGAGTGGGCAGAGAGCACGGCCATCTGCCAGCAGGTTGCAGCTTGCCCAGGAAAGTGCAGTGTCCTTGGAATGTGCAGCAAATCCAATTTCCTGGCAAGGTCGGGTTAAGTGAGCAGTGCTGGTACACTTTCTCCTTGAGAACTGGAGCGGAAAAGCTTTTGGCTAAGATGTAGGCGACTAGAGAGGCAGAATACGCAGCTCCGGAGCTGGCCGAAAGCAAGTGCCGCTTGCCGGCGTCTTTCGGCAGAAGCGGCGCTTCGGAGCGCACCGCTGCCGCTCCAGTGATCTGTGCGCGAAGTAGCCGCTTCTTGTCCTCCGGCAGCGGAGATCGCGGTAGCTTGCAAGAGGCGAAGAACGAAGCCGCGAAGAAGCCGGCTTGTGTGCGAAGCTCGCAGACTGCTGCAGGACGGTGGCTGCTGCTCTCCTGCCTCTTGAATTCACTCTTGGCATGCCAATGGAAGGTGTTCCAGGACAACTTTCCTGGGTTTTGACATAGTCGTCATGCATCCCACCTTGGAAATTCTTGTTGCTCCCCAGAGGCTCCGAGATGCAGAGAACACGGTGGCAGCTGCTGAAAAGAAGGGCAACTGTGAGTTGGTCAAGAAGCAAGAACCTAGGCAGCTGACTGTGCTTGGCAAGGAGCAGCTGCTGGATTCTTGCAATTGCCTTCAGTGCGCACAGAAGCCCGCTGCTCTGCTGCTTGGTTTTTCGCCTTCAGTCAATTACACACTGCTGAAGCTGAGGCAGGCTGTTCAGCTTTGCTGCTTTTCAGCATCTCAGCTGCCCTTCTGCTCTGTGACAGCTCTCCAGGCTTCTTGCCTTCGCCAGGCTGCAACGTGCCCGCTACTACCCAGAGCTGGGCAGGAGTGGGCAGAGAGCACGGCCATCTGCCAGCAGGTTGCAGCTTGCCCAGGAAAGTGCAGTGTCCTTGGAATGTGCAGCAAATCTTATTTCCTGGCAAGGTCGGGCTAAGTGAGCAGTGCTGGTACACTTTCTCCTTGAGAACTGGAGCGGAAAAGCTTTTGGCTAAGATGTAGGCGACTAGAGAGGCAGAATACGCAGCTCCGGAGCTGGCCGAAAGCAAGTGCCGCTTGCCGGCGTCTTTCGGCAGAAGCGGCGCTTCGGAGCGCACCGCTGCCGCTCCAGTGATCTGTGCGCGAAGTAGCCGCTTCTTGTCCTCCGGCAGCCGGAGATCGCGGTAGCTTGCAAGAGGCGAAGAACGAAGCCGCGAAGAAGCCGGCTTGTGTGCGAAGCTCGCAGACTGCTGCAGGACGGTGGCTGCTGCTCTCCTGCCTCTTGAATTCACTCTTGGCATGCCAATGGAAGGTGTTCCAGGACAACTTTCCTGGGTTTTGACATAGTCGTCATGCATCCCACCTTGGAAATTCTTGTTGCTCCCCAGAGGCTCCGAGATGCAGAGAACACGGTGGCAGCTGCTGAAAAGAAGGGCAACTGTGAGTTGGTCAAGAAGCAAGAACCTAGGCAGCTGACTGTGCTTGGCAAGGAGCAGCTGCTGGATTCTTGCAATTGCCTTCAGTGCGCACAGAAGCCCGCTGCTCTGCTGCTTGGTTTTTCGCCTTCAGTCAATTACACACTGCTGAAGCTGAGGCAGGCTGTTCAGCTTTGCTGCTTTTCAGCATCTCAGCTGCCCTTCTGCTCTGTGACAGCTCTCCAGGCTTCTTGCCTTCGCCAGGCTGCAACGTGCCCGCTATACCCAGAGCTGGGCAGGAGTGGGCAGAGAGCACGGCCATCTGCCAGCAGGTTGCAGCTTGCCCAGGAAAGTGCAGTGTCCTTGGAATGTGCAGCAAATCTTATTTCCTGGCAAGGTCGGGCTAAGTGAGCAGTGCTGGTACACTTTCTCCTTGAGAACTGGAGCGGAAAAGCTTTTGGCTAAGATGTAGGCGACTAGAGAGGCAGAATACGCAGCTCCGGAGCTGGCCGAAAGCAAGTGCCGCTTGCCGGCGTCTTTCGGCAGAAGCGGCGCTTCGGAGCGCACCGCTGCCGCTCCAGTGATCTGTGCGCGAAGTAGCCGCTTCTTGTCCTCCGGCAGCCGGAGATCGCGGTAGCTTGCAAGAGGCGAAGAACGAAGCCGCGAAGAAGCCGGCTTGTGTGCGAAGCTCGCAGACAGCTGCAGGACGGTGGCTGCTGCTCTCCTGCCTCTTGAATTCACTCTTGGCATGCCAATGGAAGGTGTTCCAGGACAACTTTCCTGGGTTTTGACATAGTCGTCATGCATCCCACCTTGGAAATTCTTGTTGCTCCCCAGAGGCTCCGAGATGCAGAGAACACGGTGGCAGCTGCTGAAAAGAAGGGCAACTGTGAGTTGGTCAAGAAGCAAGAACCTAGGCAGCTGACTGTGCTTGGCAAGGAGCAGCTGCTGGATTCTTGCAATTGCCTTCAGTGCGCACAGAAGCCCGCTGCTCTGCTGCTTGCTTTTTCGCCTTCAGTCAATTACACACTGCTGAAGCTGAGGCAGGCTGTTCAGCTTTGCTGCTTTTCAGCATCTCAGCTGCCCTTCTGCTCTGTGACAGCTCTCCAGGCTTCTTGCCTTCGCCAGGCTGCAACGTGCCCGCTACACCCAGAGCTGGGCAGGAGTGGGCAGAGAGCACGGCCATCTGCCAGCAGGTTGCAGCTTGCCCAGGAAAGTGCAGTGTCCTTGGAATGTGCAGCAAATCTTATTTCCTGGCAAGGTCGGGCTAAGTGAGCAGTGCTGGTACACTTTCTCCTTGAGAACTGGAGCGGAAAAGCTTTTGGCTAAGATGTAGGCGACTAGAGAGGCAGAATACGCAGCTCCGGAGCTGGCCGAAAGCAAGTGCCGCTTGCCGGCGTCTTTCGGCAGAAGCGGCGCTTCGGAGCGCACCGCTGCCGCTCCAGTGATCTGTGCGCGAAGTAGCCGCTTCTTGTCCTCCGGCAGCCGGAGATCGCGGTAGCTTGCAAGAGGCGAAGAACGAAGCCGCGAAGAAGCCGGCTTGTGTGCGAAGCTCGCAGACAGCTGCGGGACGGTGGCTGCTGCTCTCCTGCCTCTTGAATTCACTCTTGGCATGCCAATGGAAGGTGTTCCAGGACAACTTTCCTGGGTTTTGACATAGTCGTCATGCATCCCACCTTGGAAATTCTTGTTGCTCCCCAGAGGCTCCGAGATGCAGAGAACACGGTGGCAGCTGCTGAAAAGAAGGGCAACTGTGAGTTGGTCAAGAAGCAAGAACCTAGGCAGCTGACTGTGCTTGGCAAGGAGCAGCTGCTGGATTCTTGCAATTGCCTTCAGTGCGCACAGAAGCCCGCTGCTCTGCTGCTTGGTTTTTCGCCTTCAGTCAATTACACACTGCTGAAGCTGAGGCAGGCTGTTCAGCTTTGCTGCTTTTCAGCATCTCAGCTGCCCTTCTGCTCTGTGACAGCTCTCCAGGCTTCTTGCCTTCGCCAGGCTGCAACGTGCCCGCTATACCCAGAGCTGGGCAGGAGTGGGCAGAGAGCACGGCCATCTGCCAGCAGGTTGCAGCTTGCCCAGGAAAGTGCAGTGTCCTTGGAATGTGCAGCAAATCTTATTTCCTGGCAAGGTCGGGCTAAGTGAGCAGTGCTGGTACACTTTCTCCTTGAGAACTGGAGCGGAAAAGCTTTTGGCTAAGATGTAGGCGACTAGAGAGGCAGAATACGCAGCTCCGGAGCTGGCCGAAAGCAAGTGCCGCTTGCCGGCGTCTTTCGGCAGAAGCGGCGCTTCGGAGCGCACCGCTGCCGCTCCAGTGATCTGTGCGCGAAGTAGCCGCTTCTTGTCCTCCGGCAGCCGGAGATCGCGGTAGCTTGCAAGAGGCGAAGAACGAAGCCGCGAAGAAGCCGGCTTGTGTGCGAAGCTCGCAGACTGCTGCAGGACGGTGGCTGCTGCTCTCCTGCCTCTTGAATTCACTCTTGGCATGCCAATGGAAGGTGTTCCAGGACAACTTTCCTGGGTTTTGACATAGTCGTCATGCATCCCACCTTGGAAATTCTTGTTGCTCCCCAGAGGCTCCGAGATGCAGAGAACACGGTGGCAGCTGCTGAAAAGAAGGGCAACTGTGAGTTGGTCAAGAAGCAAGAACCTAGGCAGCTGACTGTGCTTGGCAAGGAGCAGCTGCTGGATTCTTGCAATTGCCTTCAGTGCGCACAGAAGCCCGCTGCTCTGCTGCTTGGTTTTTCGCCTTCAGTCAATTACACACTGCTGAAGCTGAGGCAGGCTGTTCAGCTTTGCTGCTTTTCAGCATCTCAGCTGCCCTTCTGCTCTGTGACAGCTCTCCAGGCTTCTTGCCTTCGCCAGGCTGCAACGTGCCCGCTATACCCAGAGCTGGGCAGGAGTGGGCAGAGAGCACGGCCATCTGCCAGCAGGTTGCAGCTTGCCCAGGAAAGTGCAGTGTCCTTGGAATGTGCAGCAAATCTTATTTCCTGGCAAGGTCGGGCTAAGTGAGCAGTGCTGGTACACTTTCTCCTTGAGAACTGGAGCGGAAAAGCTTTTGGCTAAGATGTAGGCGACTAGAGAGGCAGAATACGCAGCTCCGGAGCTGGCCGAAAGCAAGTGCCGCTTGCCGGCGTCTTTCGGCAGAAGCGGCGCTTCGGAGCGCACCGCTGCCGCTCCAGTGATCTGTGCGCGAAGTAGCCGCTTCTTGTCCTCCGGCAGCCGGAGATCGCGGTAGCTTGCAAGAGGCGAAGAACGAAGCCGCGAAGAAGCCGGCTTGTGTGCGAAGCTCGCAGACAGCTGCAGGACGGTGGCTGCTGCTCTCCTGCCTCTTGAATTCACTCTTGGCATGCCAATGGAAGGTGTTCCAGGACAACTTTCCTGGGTTTTGACATAGTCGTCATGCATCCCACCTTGGAAATTCTTGTTGCTCCCCAGAGGCTCCGAGATGCAGAGAACACGGTGGCAGCTGCTGAAAAGAAGGGCAACTGTGAGTTGGTCAAGAAGCAAGAACCTAGGCAGCTGCCTGTGCTTGGCAAGGAGCAGCTGCTGGATTCTTGCAATTGCCTTCAGTGCGCACAGAAGCCCGCTGCTCTGCTGCTTGGTTTTTCGCCTTCAGTCAATTACACACTGCTGAAGCTGAGGCAGGCTGTTCAGCTTTGCTGCTTTTCAGCATCTCAGCTGCCCTTCTGCTCTGTGACAGCTCTCCAGGCTTCTTGCCTTCGCCAGGCTGCAACGTGCCCGCTATACCCAGAGCTGGGCAGGAGTGGGCAGAGAGCACGGCCATCTGCCAGCAGGTTGCAGCTTGCCCAGGAAAGTGCAGTGTCCTTGGAATGTGCAGCAAATCTTATTTCCTGGCAAGGTCGGGCTAAGTGAGCAGTGCTGGTACACTTTCTCCTTGAGAACTGGAGCGGAAAAGCTTTTGGCTAAGATGTAGGCGACTAGAGAGGCAGAATACGCAGCTCCGGAGCTGGCCGAAAGCAAGTGCCGCTTGCCGGCGTCTTTCGGCAGAAGCGGCGCTTCGGAGCGCACCGCTGCCGCTCCAGTGATCTGTGCGCGAAGTAGCCGCTTCTTGTCCTCCGGCAGCCGGAGATCGCGGTAGCTTGCAAGAGGCGAAGAACGAAGCCGCGAAGAAGCCGGCTTGTGTGCGAAGCTCGCAGACTGCTGCAGGACGGTGGCTGCTGCTCTCCTGCCTCTTGAATTCACTCTTGGCATGCCAATGGAAGGTGTTCCAGGACAACTTTCCTGGGTTTTGACATAGTCGTCATGCATCCCACCTTGGAAATTCTTGTTGCTCCCCAGAGGCTCCGAGATGCAGAGAACACGGTGGCAGCTGCTGAAAAGAAGGGCAACTGTGAGTTGGTCAAGAAGCAAGAACCTAGGCAGCTGACTGTGCTTGGCAAGGAGCAGCTGCTGGATTCTTGCAATTGCCTTCAGTGCGCACAGAAGCCCGCTGCTCTGCTGCTTGGTTTTTCGCCTTCAGTCAATTACACACTGCTGAAGCTGAGGCAGGCTGTTCAGCTTTGCTGCTTTTCAGCATCTCAGCTGCCCTTCTGCTCTGTGACAGCTCTCCAGGCTTCTTGCCTTCGCCAGGCTGCAACGTGCCCGCTAGTACCAGAGCTGGGCAGGAGTGGGCAGAGAGCACGGCCATCTGCCAGCAGGTTGCAGCTTGCCCAGGAAAGTGCAGTGTCCTTGGAATGTGCAGCAAATCTTATTTCCTGGCAAGGTCGGGCTAAGTGAGCAGTGCTGGTACACTTTCTCCTTGAGAACTGGAGCGGAAAAGCTTTTGGCTAAGATGTAGGCGACTAGAGAGGCAGAATACGCAGCTCCGGAGCTGGCCGAAAGCAAGTGCCGCTTGCCGGCGTCTTTCGGCAGAAGCGGCGCTTCGGAGCGCACCGCTGCCGCTCCAGTGATCTGTGCGCGAAGTAGCCGCTTCTTGTCCTCCGGCAGCCGGAGATCGCGGTAGCTTGCAAGAGGCGAAGAACGAAGCCGCGAAGAAGCCGGCTTGTGTGCGAAGCTCGCAGACAGCTGCAGGACGGTGGCTGCTGCTCTCCTGCCTCTTGAATTCACTCTTGGCATGCCAATGGAAGGTGTTCCAGGACAACTTTCCTGGGTTTTGACATAGTCGTCATGCATCCCACCTTGGAAATTCTTGTTGCTCCCCAGAGGCTCCGAGATGCAGAGAACACGGTGGCAGCTGCTGAAAAGAAGGGCAACTGTGAGTTGGTCAAGAAGCAAGAACCTAGGCAGCTGACTGTGCTTGGCAAGGAGCAGCTGCTGGATTCTTGCAATTGCCTTCAGTGCGCACAGAAGCCCGCTGCTCTGCTGCTTGGTTTTTCGCCTTCAGTCAATTACACACTGCTGAAGCTGAGGCAGGCTGTTCAGCTTTGCTGCTTTTCAGCATCTCAGCTGCCCTTCTGCTCTGTGACAGCTCTCCAGGCTTCTTGCCTTCGCCAGGCTGCAACGTGCCCGCTAGTACCCAGAACTGGGCAGGAGTGGGCAGAGAGCACGGCCATCTGCCAGCAGGTTGCAGCTTGCCCAGGAAAGTGCAGTGTCCTTGGAATGTGCAGCAAATCTTATTTCCTGGCAAGGTCGGGCTAAGTGAGCAGTGCTGGTACACTTTCTCCTTGAGAACTGGAGCGGAAAAGCTTTTGGCTAAGATGTAGGCGACTAGAGAGGCAGAATACGCAGCTCCGGAGCTGGCCGAAAGCAAGTGCCGCTTGCCGGCGTCTTTCGGCAGAAGCGGCGCTTCGGAGCGCACCGCTGCCGCTCCAGTGATCTGTGCGCGAAGTAGCCGCTTCTTGTCCTCCGGCAGCCGGAGATCGCGGTAGCTTGCAAGAGGCGAAGAACGAAGCCGCGAAGAAGCCGGCTTGTGTGCGAAGCTCGCAGACAGCTGCAGGACGGTGGCTGCTGCTCTCCTGCCTCTTGAATTCACTCTTGGCATGCCAATGGAAGGTGTTCCAGGACAACTTTCCTGGGTTTTGACATAGTCGTCATGCATCCCACCTTGGAAATTCTTGTTGCTCCCCAGAGGCTCCGAGATGCAGAGAACACGGTGGCAGCTGCTGAAAAGAAGGGCAACTGTGAGTTGGTCAAGAAGCAAGAACCTAGGCAGCTGACTGTGCTTGGCAAGGAGCAGCTGCTGGATTCTTGCAATTGCCTTCAGTGCGCACAGAAGCCCGCTGCTCTGCTGCTTGGTTTTTCGCCTTCAGTCAATTACACACTGCTGAAGCTGAGGCAGGCTGTTCAGCTTTGCTGCTTTTCAGCATCTCAGCTGCCCTTCTGCTCTGTGACAGCTCTCCAGGCTTCTTGCCTTCGCCAGGCTGCAACGTGCCCGCTAGTACCAGAGCTGGGCAGGAGTGGGCAGAGAGCACGGCCATCTGCCAGCAGGTTGCAGCTTGCCCAGGAAAGTGCAGTGTCCTTGGAATGTGCAGCAAATCTTATTTCCTGGCAAGGTCGGGCTAAGTGAGCAGTGCTGGTACACTTTCTCCTTGAGAACTGGAGCGGAAAAGCTTTTGGCTAAGATGTAGGCGACTAGAGAGGCAGAATACGCAGCTCCGGAGCTGGCCGAAAGCAAGTGCCGCTTGCCGGCGTCTTTCGGCAGAAGCGGCGCTTCGGAGCGCACCGCTGCCGCTCCAGTGATCTGTGCGCGAAGTAGCCGCTTCTTGTCCTCCGGCAGCCGGAGATCGCGGTAGCTTGCAAGAGGCGAAGAACGAAGCCGCGAAGAAGCCGGCTTGTGTGCGAAGCTCGCAGACTGCTGCAGGACGGTGGCTGCTGCTCTCCTGCCTCTTGAATTCACTCTTGGCATGCCAATGGAAGGTGTTCCAGGACAACTTTCCTGGGTTTTGACATAGTCGTCATGCATCCCACCTTGGAAATTCTTGTTGCTCCCCAGAGGCTCCGAGATGCAGAGAACACGGTGGCAGCTGCTGAAAAGAAGGGCAACTGTGAGTTGGTCAAGAAGCAAGAACCTAGGCAGCTGACTGTGCTTGGCAAGGAGCAGCTGCTGGATTCTTGCAATTGCCTTCAGTGCGCACAGAAGCCCGCTGCTCTGCTGCTTGGTTTTTCGCCTTCAGTCAATTACACACTGCTGAAGCTGAGGCAGGCTGTTCAGCTTTGCTGCTTTTCAGCATCTCAGCTGCCCTTCTGCTCTGTGACAGCTCTCCAGGCTTCTTGCCTTCGCCAGGCTGCAACGTGCCCGCTATCACCAAGAGCTGGGCAGGAGTGGGCAGAGAGCACGGCCATCTGCCAGCAGGTTGCAGCTTGCCCAGGAAAGTGCAGTGTCCTTGGAATGTGCAGCAAATCTTATTTCCTGGCAAGGTCGGGCTAAGTGAGCAGTGCTGGTACACTTTCTCCTTGAGAACTGGAGCGGAAAAGCTTTTGGCTAAGATGTAGGCGACTAGAGAGGCAGAATACGCAGCTCCGGAGCTGGCCGAAAGCAAGTGCCGCTTGCCGGCGTCTTTCGGCAGAAGCGGCGCTTCGGAGCGCACCGCTGCCGCTCCAGTGATCTGTGCGCGAAGTAGCCGCTTCTTGTCCTCCGGCAGCCGGAGATCGCGGTAGCTTGCAAGAGGCGAAGAACGAAGCCGCGAAGAAGCCGGCTTGTGTGCGAAGCTCGCAGACAGCTGCAGGACGGTGGCTGCTGCTCTCCTGCCTCTTGAATTCACTCTTGGCATGCCAATGGAAGGTGTTCCAGGACAACTTTCCTGGGTTTTGACATAGTCGTCATGCATCCCACCTTGGAAATTCTTGTTGCTCCCCAGAGGCTCCGAGATGCAGAGAACACGGTGGCAGCTGCTGAAAAGAAGGGCAACTGTGAGTTGGTCAAGAAGCAAGAACCTAGGCAGCTGACTGTGCTTGGCAAGGAGCAGCTGCTGGATTCTTGCAATTGCCTTCAGTGCGCACAGAAGCCCGCTGCTCTGCTGCTTGGTTTTTCGCCTTCAGTCAATTACACACTGCTGAAGCTGAGGCAGGCTGTTCAGCTTTGCTGCTTTTCAGCATCTCAGCTGCCCTTCTGCTCTGTGACAGCTCTCCAGGCTTCTTGCCTTCGCCAGGCTGCAACGTGCCCGCTAGTACCAGAGCTGGGCAGGAGTGGGCAGAGAGCACGGCCATCTGCCAGCAGGTTGCAGCTTGCCCAGGAAAGTGCAGTGTCCTTGGAATGTGCAGCAAATCTTATTTCCTGGCAAGGTCGGGCTAAGTGAGCAGTGCTGGTACACTTTCTCCTTGAGAACTGGAGCGGAAAAGCTTTTGGCTAAGATGTAGGCGACTAGAGAGGCAGAATACGCAGCTCCGGAGCTGGCCGAAAGCAAGTGCCGCTTGCCGGCGTCTTTCGGCAGAAGCGGCGCTTCGGAGCGCACCGCTGCCGCTCCAGTGATCTGTGCGCGAAGTAGCCGCTTCTTGTCCTCCGGCAGCCGGAGATCGCGGTAGCTTGCAAGAGGCGAAGAACGAAGCCGCGAAGAAGCCGGCTTGTGTGCGAAGCTCGCAGACAGCTGCGGGACGGTGGCTGCTGCTCTCCTGCCTCTTGAATTCACTCTTGGCATGCCAATGGAAGGTGTTCCAGGACAACTTTCCTGGGTTTTGACATAGTCGTCATGCATCCCACCTTGGAAATTCTTGTTGCTCCCCAGAGGCTCCGAGATGCAGAGAACACGGTGGCAGCTGCTGAAAAGAAGGGCAACTGTGAGTTGGTCAAGAAGCAAGAACCTAGGCAGCTGACTGTGCTTGGCAAGGAGCAGCTGCTGGATTCTTGCAATTGCCTTCAGTGCGCACAGAAGCCCGCTGCTCTGCTGCTTGTTTTTCGCCTTCAGTCAATTACACACTGCTGAAGCTGAGGCAGGCTGTTCAGCTTTGCTGCTTTTCAGCATCTCAGCTGCCCTTCTGCTCTGTGACAGCTCTCCAGGCTTCTTGCCTTCGCCAGGCTGCAACGTGCCCGCTAGTACCAAGAACTGGGCAGGAGTGGGCAGAGAGCACGGCCATCTGCCAGCAGGTTGCAGCTTGCCCAGGAAAGTGCAGTGTCCTTGGAATGTGCAGCAAATCTTATTTCCTGGCAAGGTCGGGCTAAGTGAGCAGTGCTGGTACACTTTCTCCTTGAGAACTGGAGCGGAAAAGCTTTTGGCTAAGATGTAGGCGACTAGAGAGGCAGAATACGCAGCTCCGGAGCTGGCCGAAAGCAAGTGCCGCTTGCCGGCGTCTTTCGGCAGAAGCGGCGCTTCGGAGCGCACCGCTGCCGCTCCAGTGATCTGTGCGCGAAGTAGCCGCTTCTTGTCCTCCGGCAGCCGGAGATCGCGGTAGCTTGCAAGAGGCGAAGAACGAAGCCGCGAAGAAGCCGGCTTGTGTGCGAAGCTCGCAGACAGCTGCGGGACGGTGGCTGCTGCTCTCCTGCCTCTTGAATTCACTCTTGGCATGCCAATGGAAGGTGTTCCAGGACAACTTTCCTGGGTTTTGACATAGTCGTCATGCATCCCACCTTGGAAATTCTTGTTGCTCCCCAGAGGCTCCGAGATGCAGAGAACACGGTGGCAGCTGCTGAAAAGAAGGGCAACTGTGAGTTGGTCAAGAAGCAAGAACCTAGGCAGCTGACTGTGCTTGGCAAGGAGCAGCTGCTGGATTCTTGCAATTGCCTTCAGTGCGCACAGAAGCCCGCTGCTCTGCTGCTTGTTTTTCGCCTTCAGTCAATTACACACTGCTGAAGCTGAGGCAGGCTGTTCAGCTTTGCTGCTTTTCAGCATCTCAGCTGCCCTTCTGCTCTGTGACAGCTCTCCAGGCTTCTTGCCTTCGCCAGGCTGCAACGTGCCCGCTAGTACCCAGAGCTGGGCAGGAGTGGGCAGAGAGCACGGCCATCTGCCAGCAGGTTGCAGCTTGCCCAGGAAAGTGCAGTGTCCTTGGAATGTGCAGCAAATCTTATTTCCTGGCAAGGTCGGGCTAAGTGAGCAGTGCTGGTACACTTTCTCCTTGAGAACTGGAGCGGAAAAGCTTTTGGCTAAGATGTAGGCGACTAGAGAGGCAGAATACGCAGCTCCGGAGCTGGCCGAAAGCAAGTGCCGCTTGCCGGCGTCTTTCGGCAGAAGCGGCGCTTCGGAGCGCACCGCTGCCGCTCCAGTGATCTGTGCGCGAAGTAGCCGCTTCTTGTCCTCCGGCAGCCGGAGATCGCGGTAGCTTGCAAGAGGCGAAGAACGAAGCCGCGAAGAAGCCGGCTTGTGTGCGAAGCTCGCAGACAGCTGCAGGACGGTGGCTGCTGCTCTCCTGCCTCTTGAATTCACTCTTGGCATGCCAATGGAAGGTGTTCCAGGACAACTTTCCTGGGTTTTGACATAGTCGTCATGCATCCCACCTTGGAAATTCTTGTTGCTCCCCAGAGGCTCCGAGATGCAGAGAACACGGTGGCAGCTGCTGAAAAGAAGGGCAACTGTGAGTTGGTCAAGAAGCAAGAACCTAGGCAGCTGACTGTGCTTGGCAAGGAGCAGCTGCTGGATTCTTGCAATTGCCTTCAGTGCGCACAGAAGCCCGCTGCTCTGCTGCTTGCTTTTTCGCCTTCAGTCAATTACACACTGCTGAAGCTGAGGCAGGCTGTTCAGCTTTGCTGCTTTTCAGCATCTCAGCTGCCCTTCTGCTCTGTGACAGCTCTCCAGGCTTCTTGCCTTCGCCAGGCTGCAACGTGCCCGCTACACCCAGAGCTGGGCAGGAGTGGGCAGAGAGCACGGCCATCTGCCAGCAGGTTGCAGCTTGCCCAGGAAAGTGCAGTGTCCTTGGAATGTGCAGCAAATCTTATTTCCTGGCAAGGTCGGGCTAAGTGAGCAGTGCTGGTACACTTTCTCCTTGAGAACTGGAGCGGAAAAGCTTTTGGCTAAGATGTAGGCGACTAGAGAGGCAGAATACGCAGCTCCGGAGCTGGCCGAAAGCAAGTGCCGCTTGCCGGCGTCTTTCGGCAGAAGCGGCGCTTCGGAGCGCACCGCTGCCGCTCCAGTGATCTGTGCGCGAAGTAGCCGCTTCTTGTCCTCCGGCAGCCGGAGATCGCGGTAGCTTGCAAGAGGCGAAGAACGAAGCCGCGAAGAAGCCGGCTTGTGTGCGAAGCTCGCAGACAGCTGCAGGACGGTGGCTGCTGCTCTCCTGCCTCTTGAATTCACTCTTGGCATGCCAATGGAAGGTGTTCCAGGACAACTTTCCTGGGTTTTGACATAGTCGTCATGCATCCCACCTTGGAAATTCTTGTTGCTCCCAGAGGCTCCGAGATGCAGAGAACACGGTGGCAGCTGCTGAAAAGAAGGGCAACTGTGAGTTGGTCAAGAAGCAAGAACCTAGGCAGCTGACTGTGCTTGGCAAGGAGCAGCTGCTGGATTCTTGCAATTGCCTTCAGTGCGCACAGAAGCCCGCTGCTCTGCTGCTTGGTTTTCGCCTTCAGTCAATTACACACTGCTGAAGCTGAGGCAGGCTGTTCAGCTTTGCTGCTTTTCAGCATCTCAGCTGCCCTTCTGCTCTGTGACAGCTCTCCAGGCTTCTTGCCTTCGCCAGGCTGCAACGTGCCCGCTAGTACCCAGAGCTGGGCAGGAGTGGGCAGAGAGCACGGCCATCTGCCAGCAGGTTGCAGCTTGCCCAGGAAAGTGCAGTGTCCTTGGAATGTGCAGCAAATCTTATTTCCTGGCAAGGTCGGGCTAAGTGAGCAGTGCTGGTACACTTTCTCCTTGAGAACTGGAGCGGAAAAGCTTTTGGCTAAGATGTAGGCGACTAGAGAGGCAGAATACGCAGCTCCGGAGCTGGCCGAAAGCAAGTGCCGCTTGCCGGCGTCTTTCGGCAGAAGCGGCGCTTCGGAGCGCACCGCTGCCGCTCCAGTGATCTGTGCGCGAAGTAGCCGCTTCTTGTCCTCCGGCAGCCGGAGATCGCGGTAGCTTGCAAGAGGCGAAGAACGAAGCCGCGAAGAAGCCGGCTTGTGTGCGAAGCTCGCAGACAGCTGCAGGACGGTGGCTGCTGCTCTCCTGCCTCTTGAATTCACTCTTGGCATGCCAATGGAAGGTGTTCCAGGACAACTTTCCTGGGTTTTGACATAGTCGTCATGCATCCCACCTTGGAAATTCTTGTTGCTCCCCAGAGGCTCCGAGATGCAGAGAACACGGTGGCAGCTGCTGAAAAGAAGGGCAACTGTGAGTTGGTCAAGAAGCAAGAACCTAGGCAGCTGACTGTGCTTGGCAAGGAGCAGCTGCTGGATTCTTGCAATTGCCTTCAGTGCGCACAGAAGCCCGCTGCTCTGCTGCTTGGTTTTTCGCCTTCAGTCAATTACACACTGCTGAAGCTGAGGCAGGCTGTTCAGCTTTGCTGCTTTTCAGCATCTCAGCTGCCCTTCTGCTCTGTGACAGCTCTCCAGGCTTCTTGCCTTCGCCAGGCTGCAACGTGCCCGCTAGTACCAGAGCTGGGCAGGAGTGGGCAGAGAGCACGGCCATCTGCCAGCAGGTTGCAGCTTGCCCAGGAAAGTGCAGTGTCCTTGGAATGTGCAGCAAATCTTATTTCCTGGCAAGGTCGGGCTAAGTGAGCAGTGCTGGTACACTTTCTCCTTGAGAACTGGAGCGGAAAAGCTTTTGGCTAAGATGTAGGCGACTAGAGAGGCAGAATACGCAGCTCCGGAGCTGGCCGAAAGCAAGTGCCGCTTGCCGGCGTCTTTCGGCAGAAGCGGCGCTTCGGAGCGCACCGCTGCCGCTCCAGTGATCTGTGCGCGAAGTAGCCGCTTCTTGTCCTCCGGCAGCCGGAGATCGCGGTAGCTTGCAAGAGGCGAAGAACGAAGCCGCGAAGAAGCCGGCTTGTGTGCGAAGCTCGCAGACAGCTGCGGGACGGTGGCTGCTGCTCTCCTGCCTCTTGAATTCACTCTTGGCATGCCAATGGAAGGTGTTCCAGGACAACTTTCCTGGGTTTTGACATAGTCGTCATGCATCCCACCTTGGAAATTCTTGTTGCTCCCCAGAGGCTCCGAGATGCAGAGAACACGGTGGCAGCTGCTGAAAAGAAGGGCAACTGTGAGTTGGTCAAGAAGCAAGAACCTAGGCAGCTGACTGTGCTTGGCAAGGAGCAGCTGCTGGATTCTTGCAATTGCCTTCAGTGCGCACAGAAGCCCGCTGCTCTGCTGCTTGCTTTTTCGCCTTCAGTCAATTACACACTGCTGAAGCTGAGGCAGGCTGTTCAGCTTTGCTGCTTTTCAGCATCTCAGCTGCCCTTCTGCTCTGTGACAGCTCTCCAGGCTTCTTGCCTTCGCCAGGCTGCAACGTGCCCGCTATACCCAGAGCTGGGCAGGAGTGGGCAGAGAGCACGGCCATCTGCCAGCAGGTTGCAGCTTGCCCAGGAAAGTGCAGTGTCCTTGGAATGTGCAGCAAATCTTATTTCCTGGCAAGGTCGGGCTAAGTGAGCAGTGCTGGTACACTTTCTCCTTGAGAACTGGAGCGGAAAAGCTTTTGGCTAAGATGTAGGCGACTAGAGAGGCAGAATACGCAGCTCCGGAGCTGGCCGAAAGCAAGTGCCGCTTGCCGGCGTCTTTCGGCAGAAGCGGCGCTTCGGAGCGCACCGCTGCCGCTCCAGTGATCTGTGCGCGAAGTAGCCGCTTCTTGTCCTCCGGCAGCCGGAGAT
The DNA here is from genome assembly GCF_026979565.1 of Vidua chalybeata. Taxonomy (NCBI): domain Eukaryota; kingdom Metazoa; phylum Chordata; class Aves; order Passeriformes; family Viduidae; genus Vidua; species Vidua chalybeata. The sequence goes on from NC_071539.1 coordinate 26,113,044, forward strand.
CGCGGTAGCTTGCAAGAGGCGAAGAAGAAGCCGCGAAGAAGCCGGCTTGTGTGCGAAGCTCGCAGACTGCTGCAGGACGGTGGCTGCTGCTCTCCTGCCTCTTGAATTCACTCTTGGCATGCCAATGGAAGGTGTTCCAGGACAACTTTCCTGGTTTTGACATAGTCGTCATGCATCCCACCTTGGAAATTCTTGTTGCTCCCCAGAGGCTCCGAGATGCAGAGAACACGGTGGCAGCTGCTGAAAAGAAGGGCAACTGTGAGTTGGTCAAGAAGCAAGAACCTAGGCAGCTGACTGTGCTTGGCAAGGAGCAGCTGCTGGATTCTTGCAATTGCCTTCAGTGCGCACAGAAGCCCGCTGCTCTGCTGCTTGGTTTTTCGCCTTCAGTCAATTACACACTGCTGAAGCTGAGGCAGGCTGTTCAGCTTTGCTGCTTTTCAGCATCTCAGCTGCCCTTCTGCTCTGTGACAGCTCTCCAGGCTTCTTGCCTTCGCCAGGCTGCAACGTGCCCGCTAGTACCCAGAGCTGGGCAGGAGTGGGCAGAGAGCACGGCCATCTGCCAGCAGGTTGCAGCTTGCCCAGGAAAGTGCAGTGTCCTTGGAATGTGCAGCAAATCTTATTTCCTGGCAAGGTCGGGCTAAGTGAGCAGTGCTGGTACACTTTCTCCTTGAGAACTGGAGCGGAAAAGCTTTTGGCTAAGATGTAGGCGACTAGAGAGGCAGAATACGCAGCTCCGGAGCTGGCCGAAAGCAAGTGCCGCTTGCCGGCGTCTTTCGGCAGAAGCGGCGCTTCGGAGCGCACCGCTGCCGCTCCAGTGATCTGTGCGCGAAGTAGCCGCTTCTTGTCCTCCGGCAGCCGGAGATCGCGGTAGCTTGCAAGAGGCGAAGAACGAAGCCGCGAAGAAGCCGGCTTGTGTGCGAAGCTCGCAGACAGCTGCAGGACGGTGGCTGCTGCTCTCCTGCCTCTTGAATTCACTCTTGGCATGCCAATGGAAGGTGTTCCAGGACAACTTTCCTGGGTTTTGACATAGTCGTCATGCATCCCACCTTGGAAATTCTTGTTGCTCCCCAGAGGCTCCGAGATGCAGAGAACACGGTGGCAGCTGCTGAAAAGAAGGGCAACTGTGAGTTGGTCAAGAAGCAAGAACCTAGGCAGCTGACTGTGCTTGGCAAGGAGGAGCTGCTGGATTCTTGCAATTGCCTTCAGTGCGCACAGAAGCCCGCTGCTCTGCTGCTTGGTTTTTCGCCTTCAGTCAATTACACACTGCTGAAGCTGAGGCAGGCTGTTCAGCTTTGCTGCTTTTCAGCATCTCAGCTGCCCTTCTGCTCTGTGACAGCTCTCCAGGCTTCTTGCCTTCGCCAGGCTGCAACGTGCCCGCTATCACCAGAGCTGGGCAGGAGTGGGCAGAGAGCACGGCCATCTGCCAGCAGGTTGCAGCTTGCCCAGGAAAGTGCAGTGTCCTTGGAATGTGCAGCAAATCTTATTTCCTGGCAAGGTCGGGCTAAGTGAGCAGTGCTGGTACACTTTCTCCTTGAGAACTGGAGCGGAAAAGCTTTTGGCTAAGATGTAGGCGACTAGAGAGGCAGAATACGCAGCTCCGGAGCTGGCCGAAAGCAAGTGCCGCTTGCCGGCGTCTTTCGGCAGAAGCGGCGCTTCGGAGCGCACCGCTGCCGCTCCAGTGATCTGTGCGCGAAGTAGCCGCTTCTTGTCCTCCGGCAGCCGGAGATCGCGGTAGCTTGCAAGAGGCGAAGAACGAAGCCGCGAAGAAGCCGGCTTGTGTGCGAAGCTCGCAGACAGCTGCAGGACGGTGGCTGCTGCTCTCCTGCCTCTTGAATTCACTCTTGGCATGCCAATGGAAGGTGTTCCAGGACAACTTTCCTGGGTTTTGACATAGTCGTCATGCATCCCACCTTGGAAATTCTTGTTGCTCCCCAGAGGCTCCGAGATGCAGAGAACACGGTGGCAGCTGCTGAAAAGAAGGGCAACTGTGAGTTGGTCAAGAAGCAAGAACCTAGGCAGCTGCTGTGCTTGGCAAGGAGCAGCTGCTGGATTCTTGCAATTGCCTTCAGTGCGCACAGAAGCCCGCTGCTCTGCTGCTTGGTTTTTCGCCTTCAGTCAATTACACACTGCTGAAGCTGAGGCAGGCTGTTCAGCTTTGCTGCTTTTCAGCATCTCAGCTGCCCTTCTGCTCTGTGACAGCTCTCCAGGCTTCTTGCCTTCGCCAGGCTGCAACGTGCCCGCTATCACCCAGAGCTGGGCAGGAGTGGGCAGAGAGCACGGCCATCTGCCAGCAGGTTGCAGCTTGCCCAGGAAAGTGCAGTGTCCTTGGAATGTGCAGCAAATCTTATTTCCTGGCAAAGTCGGGCTAAGTGAGCAGTGCTGGTACACTTTCTCCTTGAGAACTGGAGCGGAAAAGCTTTTGGCTAAGATGTAGGCGACTAGAGAGGCAGAATACGCAGCTCCGGAGCTGGCCGAAAGCAAGTGCCGCTTGCCGCGTCTTTCGCAGAAGCGGCGCTTCGGAGCGCACCGCTGCCGCTCCAGTGATCTGTGCGCGAAGTAGCCGCTTCTTGTCCTCCGGCAGCCGGAGATCGCGGTAGCTTGCAAGAGGCGAAGAAGGAAGCCGCGAAGAAGCCGGCTTGTGTGCGAAGCTCGCAGACAGCTGCGGGACGGTGGCTGCTGCTCTCCTGCCTCTTGAATTCACTCTTGGCATGCCAATGGAAGGTGTTCCAGGACAACTTTCTGGGTTTTGACATAGTCGTCATGCATCCCACCTTGGAAATTCTTGTTGCTCCCCAGAGGCTCCGAGATGCAGAGAAACACGGTGGCAGCTGCTGAAAAGAAGGGCAACTGTGAGTTGGTCAAGAAGCAAGAACCTAGGCAGTGCTGACTGTGCTTGGCAAGGAGCAGCTGCTGGATTCTTGCAATTGCCTTCAGTGCGCACAGAAGCCCGCTGCTCTGCTGCTTGCTTTTTCGCCTTCAGTCAATTACACACTGCTGAAGCTGAGGCAGGCTGTTCAGCTTTGCTGCTTTTCAACATCTCAGCTGCCCTTCTGCTCTGTGACAGCTCTCCAGGCTTCTTGCCTTCGCCAGGCTGCAACGTGCCCGCTACTACCCAGAGCTGGGCAGGAGTGGGCAGAGAGCACGGCCATCTGCCAGCAGGTTGCAGCTTGCCCAGGAAAGTGCAGTGTCCTTGGAAGGTGCAGCAAATCTTATTTCCTGGCAAGGTCGGGCTAAGTGAGCAGTGCTGGTACACTTTCTCCTTGAGAACTGGAGCGGAAAAGCTTTTGGCTAAGATGTAGGCGACTAGAGAGGCAGAATACGCAGCTCCGGAGCTGGCCGAAAGCAAGTGCCGCTTGCCGCGTCTTTCGGCAGAAGCGGCGCTTCGGAGCGCACCGCTGCCGCTCCAGTGATCTGTGCGCGAAGTAGCCGCTTCTTGTCCTCCGGCAGCGGAGATCGCGGTAGCTTGCAAGAGGCGAAGAACGAAGCCGCGAAGAAGCCGGCTTGTGTGCGAAGCTCGCAGACTGCTGCGGGACGGTGGCTGCTGCTCTCCTGCCTCTTGAATTCACTCTTGGCATGCCAATGGAAGGTGTTCCAGGACAACTTTCCTGGGTTTTGACATAGTCGTCATGCATCCCACCTTGAAATTCTTGTTGCCTCCCCAGAGGCTCCGAGATGCAGAGAACACGGTGGCAGCTGCTGAAAAGAAGGGCAACTGTGAGTTGGTCAAGAAGCAAGAACCTAGGCAGCTGACTGTGCTTGGCAAGGAGCAGCTGCTGGATTCTTGCAATTGCCTTCAGTGCGCACAGAAGCCCGCTGCTCTGCTGCTTGCTTTTTCGCCTTCAGTCAATTACACACTGCTGAAGCTGAGGCAGGCTGTTCAGCTTTGCTGCTTTTCAGCATCTCAGCTGCCCTTCTGCTCTGTGACAGCTCTCCAGGCTTCTTGCCTTCGCCAGGCTGCAACGTGCCCGCTACTACCCAGAGCTGGGCAGGAGTGGGCAGAGAGCACGGCCATCTGCCAGCAGGTTGCAGCTTGCCCAGGAAAGTGCAGTGTCCTTGGAATGTGCAGCAAATCTTATTTCCTGGCAAGGTCGGGCTAAGTGAGCAGTGCTGGTACACTTTCTCCTTGAGAACTGGAGCGGAAAAGCTTTTGGCTAAGATGTAGGCGACTAGAGAGGCAGAATACGCAGCTCGGAGCTGGCCGAAAGCAAGTGCCGCTTGCCGGCGTCTTTCGGCAGAAGCGCGCTTCGGAGCGCACCGCTGCCGCTCCAGTGATCTGTGCGCGAAGTAGCCGCTTCTTGTCCTCCGGCAGCCGGAGATCGCGGTAGCTTGCAAGAGGCGAAGAACGAAGCCGCGAAGAAGCCGGCTTGTGTGCGAAGCTCGCAGACAGCTGCGGGACGGTGGCTGCTGCTCTCCTGCCTCTTGAATTCACTCTTGGCATGCCAATGGAAGGTGTTCCAGGACAACTTTCCTGGGTTTTGACATAGTCGTCATGCATCCCACCTTGAAATTCTTGTTGCTCCCAGAGGCTCCGAGATGCAGAGAACACGGTGGCAGCTGCTGAAAAGAAGGCAACTGTGAGTTGGTCAAGAAGCAAGAACCTAGGCAGCTGTGCTTGGCAAGGAGCAGCTGCTGGATTCTTGCAATTGCCTTCAGTGCGCACAGAAGCCCGCTGCTCTGCTGCTTGGTTTTTCGCCTTCAGTCAATTACACACTGCTGAAGCTGAGGCAGGCTGTTCAGCTTTGCTGCTTTTCAGCATCTCAGCTGCCCTTCTGCTCTGTGACAGCTCTCCAGGCTTCTTGCCTTCGCCAGGCTGCAACGTGCCCGCTATCACCCAGAGCTGGCAGGAGTGGGAGAGCACGGCCATCTGCCAGCAGGTTGCAGCTTGCCAGGAAAGTGCAGTGTCCTTGGAATGTGCAGCAAATCTTATTTCCTGGCAAGGTCGGGCTAAGTGAGCAGTGCTGGTACACTTTCTCCTTGAGAACTGGAGCGGAAAAGCTTTGGCTAAGATGTAGGCGACTAGAGAGGCAGAATACGCAGCTCCGGAGCTGGCCGAAAGCAAGTGCCGCTTGCCGGCGTCTTTCGGCAGAAGCGGCGCTTCGGAGCGCACCGCTGCCGCTCCAGTGATCTGTGCGCGAAGTAGCCGCTTCTTGTCCTCCGGCAGCCGGAGATCGCGGTAGCTTGCAAGAGGCGAAGAACGAAGCCGCGAAGAAGCCGGCTTGTGTGCGAAGCTCGCAGACAGCTGCGGGACGGTGGCTGCTGCTCTCCTGCCTCTTGAATTCACTCTTGGCATGCCAATGGAAGGTGTTCCAGGACAACTTTCCTGGGTTTTGACATAGTCGTCATGCATCCCACCTTGGAAATTCTTGTTTGCTCCCCAGAGCTCCGAGATGCAGAGAACACGGTGGCAGCTGCTGAAAAGAAGGGCAACTGTGAGTTGGTCAAGAAGCAAGAACCTAGGCAGCTGACTGTGCTTGGCAAGGAGGAGCTGCTGGATTCTTCAATTGCCTTCAGTGCGCACAGAAGCCCGCTGCTCTGCTGCTTGGTTTTTCGCCTTCAGTCAATTACACACTGCTGAAGCTGAGGCAGGCTGTTCAGCTTTGCTGCTTTTCAGCATCTCAGCTGCCCTTCTGCTCTGTGACAGCTCTCCAGGCTTCTTGCCTTCGCCAGGCTGCAACGTGCCCGCTATCACCCAGAGCTGGGCAGGAGTGGGCAGAGAGCACGGCCATCTGCAGCAGGTTGCAGCTTGCCCAGGAAAGTGCAGTGTCCTTGGAATGTGCAGCAAATCTTATTTCCTGGCAAGGTCGGGCTAAGTGAGCAGTGCTGGTACACTTTCTCCTTGAGACTGGAGCGGAAAAGCTTTGGCTAAGATGTAGGCGACTAGAGAGGCAGAATACGCAGCTCCGGAGCTGGCCGAAAGCAAGTGCCGCTGCCGCGTCTTTCGGCCAGCGGCGCTTCGGAGCGCACCGCTGCCGCTCCAGTGATCTGTGCGCGAAGTAGCCGCTTCTGTCCTCCGGCAGCCGGAGATCGCGGTAGCTTGCAAGAGGCGAAGAACGAAGCCGCGAAGAAGCCGGCTTGTGTGCGAAGCTCGCAGACTGCTGCAGGACGTGGCTGCTGCTCTCTCCTGCCTCTTGAATTCACTCTTGGCATGCCAATGGAAGGTGTTCCAGGACAACTTTCCTGGTTTTGACATAGTCGTCATGCATCCCACCTTGGAATTCTTGTTGCTCCCAGAGGCTCCGAGATGCAGAGAACACGGTGGCAGCTGCTGAAAAGAAGGGCAACTTGGAGTTGGTCAAGAAGCAAGAACCTAGGCAGCTGACTGTGCTTGGCAAGGAGCAGCTGCTGGATTCTTGCAATTGCCTTCAGTGCGCACAGAAGCCCGCTGCTCTGCTGCTTGGTTTTTCGCCTTCAGTCAATTACACACTGCTGAAGCTGAGGCAGGCTGTTCAGCTTTGCTGCTTTTCAGCATCTCACTGCCCTTCTGCTCTGTGACAGCTCTCCAGGCTTCTTGCCTTCGCCAGGCTGCAACGTGCCCGCTATCACCCAGAGCTGGGCAGGATGGGCAGAGAGCACGGCCATCTGCCAGCAGGTTGCAGCTTGCCCAGGAAAGTGCAGTGTCCTTGGAATGTGCAGCAAATCTTATTTCCTGGCAAGGTCGGCTAAGTGAGCAGTGCTGTACACTTTCTCCTTGAGAACTGGAGCGGAAAAGCTTTTGGCTAAGATGTAGGCGACTAGAGAGGCAGAATACGCAGCTCCGGAGCTGGCCGAAAGCAAGTGCCGCTTGCCGGCGTCTTTCGGCAGAAGCGGCGCTTCGGAGCGCACCGCTGCCGCTCCAGTGATCTGTGCGCGAAGTAGCCGCTTCTTGTCCTCCGGCAGCCGGAGATCGCGGTAGCTTGCAAGAGGCGAAGAACGAAGCCGCGAAGAAGCCGGCTTGTGTGCGAAGCTCGCAGACTGCTGCAGGACGGTGGCCTGCTGCTCTCCTGCCTCTTGAATTCACTCTTGGCATGCCAATGGAAGGTGTTCCAGGACAACTTTCCTGGGTTTTGACATAGTCGTCATGCATCCCACCTTGGAAATTCTTGTTGCTCCCCAGAGGCTCCGAGATGCAGAGAACACGGTGGCAGCTGCTGAAAAGAAGGGCAACTGTGAGTTGGTCAAGAAGCAAGAACCTAGGCAGCTGACTGTGCTTGGCAAGGAGCAGCTGCTGGATTCTTGCAATTGCTTCAGTGCGCACGAAGCCCGCTGCTCTGCTCTGCTGCTTGCTTTTTCGCCCTCAGTCAATTACACACTGCTGAAGCTGAGGCAGGCTGTTCAGCTTTGCTGCTTTCAGCATCTCAGCTGCCCTTCTGCTCTGTGACAGCTCTCCAGGCTTCTGCCTTCGCCAGGCTGCAACGTGCCCGCTATCACCCAGAGCTGGGCAGGAGTGGGCAGAGAGCACGGCCATCTGCCAGCAGGTTGCAGCTTGCCCAGGAAAGGGCAGTGTCCCTTGGATGTGCAGCAATCTTATTTCCTGGCAAGGTCGGGCTAAGTGAGCAGTGCTGTTACACCTTTCTCCTTGAGAACTGGAGCGGGGAAAGCTTTTGGCTAAGATGTAGGCGACTAGAGAGGCAGAATACGCAGCTCCGGAGCTGGCCGAAAGCAAGTGCCGCTTG
>NC_071539.1:26120895-26196388 GCF_026979565.1 Vidua chalybeata
TGCCGCTCCAGTGATCTGTGCGCGAAGTAGCCGCTTCTTGTCCTCCGGCAGCCGGAGATCGCGGTAGCTTGCAAGAGGCGAAGAACGAAGCCGCGAAGAAGCCGGCTTGTGTGCGAAGCTCGCAGACAGCTGCAGGACGGTGGCTGCTGCTCTCCTGCCTCTTGAATTCACTCTTGGCATGCCAATGGAAGGTGTTCCGGACAACTTTCCTGGGTTTTGACATAGTCGTCATGCATCCCACCTTGGAAATCTTGTTGCTCCCCAGAGGCTCCGAGATGCAGAGAACACGGTGGCAGCTGCTGAAAAGAAGGGCAACTGTGAGTTGGTCAAGAAGCAAGAACCTAGGCAGCTGACTGTGCTTGGCAAGGAGCAGCTGCTGGATTCTTGCAATTGCCTTCAGTGCGCACAGAAGCCCGCTGCTCTGCTGCTTGCTTTTTCGCCTTCAGTCAATTACACACTGCTGAAGCTGAGGCAGGCTGTTCAGCTTTGCTGCTTTTCAGCATCTCAGCTGCCCTTCTGCTCTGTGACAGCTCTCCAGGCTTCTTGCCTTCGCCAGGCTGCAACGTGCCCGCTATCCCCCAGAGCTGGGCAGGAGTGGGCAGGGAGCACGGCCATCTGCCAGCAGGTTGCAGCTTGCCCAGGAAAGTGCAGTGTCCTTGGAATGTGCAGCAAATCTTATTTCCTGGCAAGGTCGGGCTAAGTGAGCAGTGCTGGTACACTTTCTCCTTGAGAAACTGGAGCGGAAAAGCTTTTGGCTAAGATGTAGGCGACTAGAGAGGCAGAATACGCAGCTCCGGAGCTGGCCGAAAGCAAGTGCCGCTTGCCGGCGTCTTTCGGCAGAAGCGGCGCTTCGGAGCGCACCGCTGCCGCTCCAGTGATCTGTGCGCGAAGTAGCCGCTTCTTGTCCTCCGGCAGCCGGAGATCGCGGTAGCTTGCAAGAGGCGAAGAACGAAGCCGCGAAGAAGCCGGCTTGTGTGCGAAGCTCGCAGACTGCTGCAGGACGGTGGCTGCTGCTCTCCTGCCTCTTGAATTCACTCTGGCATGCCAATGGAAGGTGTTCCAGGACAACTTTCCTGGGTTTTGACATAGTCGTCATGCATCCCACCTTGGAAATTCTTGTTGCTCCCCAGAGGCCCGAGATGCAGAGAACACGGTGGCAGCTGCTGAAAAGAAGGGCAACTGTGAGTGGTCAAGAAGCAAGAACCTAGGCAGCTGCCTGTGCTTGGCAAGGAGCAGCTGCTGGATTCTTCAATTGCCTTCAGTGCGCACAGAAGCCCGCTGCTCTGCTGCTTGCTTTTTCGCCTTCAGTCAATTACACACTGCTGAAGCTGAGGCAGGCTGTTCAGCTTTGCTGCTTTTCAGCATCTCAGCTGCCCTTCTGCTCTGTGACAGCTCTCCAGGCTTCTTGCCTTCGCCAGGCTGCAACGTGCCCGCTAGTACCAAGAACTGGGCAGGAGTGGGCAGAGAGCACGGCCATCTGCCAGCAGGTTGCAGCTTGCCCCAGGAAAGTGCAGTGTCCTTGGAATGTGCAGCAAATCTTATTTCCTGGCAAGGTCGGGCTAAGTGAGCAGTGCTGGTACACTTTCTCCTTGAGAACTGGAGCGGAAAAGCTTTTGGCTAAGATGTAGGCGACTAGAGAGGCAGAATACGCAGCTCCGGAGCTGGCCGAAAGCAAGTGCCGCTTGCCGGCGTCTTTCGGCAGAAGCGGCGCTTCGGAGCGCACCGCTGCCGCTCCAGTGATCTGTGCGCGAAGTAGCCGCTTCTTGTCCTCCGGCAGCCGGCGGAGATCGCGGTAGCTTGCAAGAGGCGAAGAACGAAGCCGCGAAGAAGCCGGCTTGTGTGCGAAGCTCGCAGACAGCTGCGGGACGGTGGCTGCTGCTCTCCTGCCTCTTGAATTCACTCTTGGCATGCCAATGGAAGGTGTTCCAGGACAACTTTCCTGGGTTTGACATAGTCGTCATGCATCCCACCTTGGAAATTCTTGTTGCTCCCCAGAGGCTCCGAGATGCAGAGAACACGGTGGCAGCTGCTGAAAAGAAGGGCAACTGTGAGTTGGTCAAGAAGCAAGAACCTAGGCAGCTGCCTGTGCTTGGCAAGGAGCAGCTGCTGGATTCTTGCAATTGCCTTCAGTGCGCACAGAAGCCCGCTGCTCTGCTGCTGCTTGCTTTTTCGCCTTCAGTCAATTACACACTGCTGAAGCTGAGGCAGGCTGTTCAGCTTTGCTGCTTTTCAGAATCTCAGCTGCCCTTCTGCTCTGTGACAGCTCTCAGGCTTCTTGCCTTCGCCAGGCTGCAACGTGCCCGCTAGTACCAAGAACTGGGCAGGAGTGGGCAGAGAGCACGGCCATCTGCCAGCAGGTTGCAGCTTGCCCAGAGAAGTGCAGTGTCCTTGGAATGTGCAGCAAATCTTATTTCCTGGCAAGGTCGGGCTAAGTGAGCAGTGCTGGTACACTTTCTCCTTGAGAACTGGAGCGGAAAAGCTTTTGGCTAAGATGTAGGCGACTAGAGAGGCAGAATACGCAGCTCCGGAGCTGGCCGAAAGCAAGTGCCGCTTGCCGGCGTCTTTCGGCAGAAGCGGCTCTTCGGAGCGCACCGCTGCCGCTCCAGTGATCTGTGCGCGAAGTAGCCGCTTCTTGTCCTCCGGCAGCCGGAGATCGCGGTAGCTTGCAAGAGGCGAAGAACGAAGGAAGCGCGAAGAAGCCGGCTTGTGTGCGAAGCTCGCAGACAGCTGCGGACGGTGGCTGCTGCCTCTCCTGCCCTTGAATTCACTCTTGGATGCCAATGGAAGGTGTTCCAGGACAACTTTCCTGGGTTTTGACATAGTCGTCATGCATCCCACCTTGGAAATTCTTGTTGCTCCCCAGAGGCTCCGAGATGCAGAGAACACGGTGGCAGCTGCTGAAAAGAAGGGCAACTGTGAGTTGGTCAAGAAGCAAGAACCTAGGCAGCTGACTGTGCTGGCAAGGAGCAGCTGCTGGATTCTTGCAATTGCCTTCAGTGCGCACAGAAGCCCGCTGCTCTGCTGCTTGCTTTTTTCGCCTTCAGTCAATTACACACTGCTGAAGCTGAGCAGGCTGTTCAGCTTTGCTGCTTTTCAGCATCTCAGCTGCCCTTCTGCTCTGTGACAGCTCTCCAGGCTTCTTGCCTTCGCCAGGCTGCAACGTGCCCGCTATCACCCAGAGCTGGGCAGGAGTGGGCGGAGCACGGCCATCTGCCAGCAGGTTGCAGCTTGCCCAGGAAAGTGCAGTGTCCTTGGAATGTGCAGCAAATCTTATTTCCTGGCAAGGTCGGGCTAAGTGAGCAGTGCTGGTACACTTTCTCCTTGAGAACTGGAGCGGAAAAGCTTTTGGCTAAGATGTAGGCGACTAGAGAGGCAGAATACGCAGCTCCGGAGCTGGCCGAAAGCAAGTGCCGCTTGCCGGCGTCTTTCGGCAGAAGCGGCGCTTCGGAGCGCACCGCTGCCGCTCCAGTGAGATCTGTGCGCGAAGTAGCCGCTTCTTGTCCTCCGGCAGCCGGAGATCGCGGTAGCTTGCAAGAGGCGAAGAACGAAGCCGCGAAGAAGCCGGCTTGTGTGCGAAGCTCGCAGACAGCTGCAGGACGGTGGCTGCTGCTCTCCTGCCTCTTGAATTCACTCTTGGCATGCCAATGGAAGGTGTTCCAGGACAACTTTCCTGGGTTTTGACATAGTCGTCATGCATCCCACCTTGGAAATTCTTGTTGCTCCCCAGAGGCTCCGAGATGCAGAGAACACGGTGGCAGCTGCTGAAAAGAAGGGCAACTGTGAGTTGGTCAAGAAGCAAGAACCTAGGCAGCTGACTGTGCTTGGCAAGGAGCAGCTGCTGGATTCTTGCAATTGCCTTCAGTGCGCACAGAAGCCCGCTGCTCTGCTGCTTGGTTTTTCGCCTTCAGTCAATTACACACTGCTGAAGCTGAGGCAGGCTGTTCAGCTTTGCTGCTTTTCAGCATCTCAGCTGCCCTTCTGCTCTGTGACAGCTCTCCAGGCTTCTTGCCTTCGCCAGGCTGCAACGTGCCCGCTAGTACCCAGAGCTGGGCAGGAGTGGGCAGAGAGCACGGCCATCTGCCAGCAGGTTGCAGCTTGCCCAGGAAAGTGCAGTGTCCTTGGAATGTGCAGCAAATCTTATTTCCTGGCAAGGTCGGGCTAAGTGAGCAGTGCTGGTACACTTTCTCCTTGAGAACTGGAGCGGAAAAGCTTTTGGCTAAGATGTAGGCGACTAGAGAGGCAGAATACGCAGCTCCGGAGCTGGCCGAAAGCAAGTGCCGCTTGCCGGCGTCTTTCGGCAGAAGCGGCGCTTCGGAGCGCACCGCTGCCGCTCCAGTGATCTGTGCGCGAAGTAGCCGCTTCTTGTCCTCCGGCAGCCGGAGATCGCGGTAGCTTGCAAGAGGCGAAGAACGAAGCCGCGAAGAAGCCGGCTTGTGTGCGAAGCTCGCAGACAGCTGCGGGACGGTGGCTGCTGCTCTCCTGCCTCTTGAATTCACTCTTGGCATGCCAATGGAAGGTGTTCCAGGACAACTTTCCTGGGTTTTGACATAGTCGTCATGCATCCCACCTTGGAAATTCTTGTTGCTCCCCAGAGGCTCCGAGATGCAGAGAACACGGTGGCAGCTGCTGAAAAGAAGGGCAACTGTGAGTTGGTCAAGAAGCAAGAACCTAGGCAGCTGACTGTGCTTGGCAAGGAGCAGCTGCTGGATTCTTGCAATTGCCTTCAGTGCGCACAGAAGCCCGCTGCTCTGCTGCTTGTTTTTCGCCTTCAGTCAATTACACACTGCTGAAGCTGAGGCAGGCTGTTCAGCTTTGCTGCTTTTCAGCATCTCAGCTGCCCTTCTGCTCTGTGACAGCTCTCCAGGCTTCTTGCCTTCGCCAGGCTGCAACGTGCCCGCTAGTACCAAGAACTGGGCAGGAGTGGGCAGAGAGCACGGCCATCTGCCAGCAGGTTGCAGCTTGCCCAGGAAAGTGCAGTGTCCTTGGAATGTGCAGCAAATCTTATTTCCTGGCAAGGTCGGGCTAAGTGAGCAGTGCTGGTACACTTTCTCCTTGAGAACTGGAGCGGAAAAGCTTTTGGCTAAGATGTAGGCGACTAGAGAGGCAGAATACGCAGCTCCGGAGCTGGCCGAAAGCAAGTGCCGCTTGCCGGCGTCTTTCGGCAGAAGCGGCGCTTCGGAGCGCACCGCTGCCGCTCCAGTGATCTGTGCGCGAAGTAGCCGCTTCTTGTCCTCCGGCAGCCGGAGATCGCGGTAGCTTGCAAGAGGCGAAGAACGAAGCCGCGAAGAAGCCGGCTTGTGTGCGAAGCTCGCAGACAGCTGCAGGACGGTGGCTGCTGCTCTCCTGCCTCTTGAATTCACTCTTGGCATGCCAATGGAAGGTGTTCCAGGACAACTTTCCTGGGTTTTGACATAGTCGTCATGCATCCCACCTTGGAAATTCTTGTTGCTCCCCAGAGGCTCCGAGATGCAGAGAACACGGTGGCAGCTGCTGAAAAGAAGGGCAACTGTGAGTTGGTCAAGAAGCAAGAACCTAGGCAGCTGACTGTGCTTGGCAAGGAGCAGCTGCTGGATTCTTGCAATTGCCTTCAGTGCGCACAGAAGCCCGCTGCTCTGCTGCTTGCTTTTTCGCCTTCAGTCAATTACACACTGCTGAAGCTGAGGCAGGCTGTTCAGCTTTGCTGCTTTTCAGCATCTCAGCTGCCCTTCTGCTCTGTGACAGCTCTCCAGGCTTCTTGCCTTCGCCAGGCTGCAACGTGCCCGCTAGTACCAAGAACTGGGCAGGAGTGGGCAGAGAGCACGGCCATCTGCCAGCAGGTTGCAGCTTGCCCAGGAAAGTGCAGTGTCCTTGGAATGTGCAGCAAATCTTATTTCCTGGCAAGGTCGGGCTAAGTGAGCAGTGCTGGTACACTTTCTCCTTGAGAACTGGAGCGGAAAAGCTTTTGGCTAAGATGTAGGCGACTAGAGAGGCAGAATACGCAGCTCCGGAGCTGGCCGAAAGCAAGTGCCGCTTGCCGGCGTCTTTCGGCAGAAGCGGCGCTTCGGAGCGCACCGCTGCCGCTCCAGTGATCTGTGCGCGAAGTAGCCGCTTCTTGTCCTCCGGCAGCCGGAGATCGCGGTAGCTTGCAAGAGGCGAAGAACGAAGCCGCGAAGAAGCCGGCTTGTGTGCGAAGCTCGCAGACTGCTGCAGGACGGTGGCTGCTGCTCTCCTGCCTCTTGAATTCACTCTTGGCATGCCAATGGAAGGTGTTCCAGGACAACTTTCCTGGGTTTTGACATAGTCGTCATGCATCCCACCTTGGAAATTCTTGTTGCTCCCCAGAGGCTCCGAGATGCAGAGAACACGGTGGCAGCTGCTGAAAAGAAGGGCAACTGTGAGTTGGTCAAGAAGCAAGAACCTAGGCAGCTGCCTGTGCTTGGCAAGGAGCAGCTGCTGGATTCTTGCAATTGCCTTCAGTGCGCACAGAAGCCCGCTGCTCTGCTGCTTGCTTTTTCGCCTTCAGTCAATTACACACTGCTGAAGCTGAGGCAGGCTGTTCAGCTTTGCTGCTTTTCAGCATCTCAGCTGCCCTTCTGCTCTGTGACAGCTCTCCAGGCTTCTTGCCTTCGCCAGGCTGCAACGTGCCCGCTAGTACCAAGAACTGGGCAGGAGTGGGCAGAGAGCACGGCCATCTGCCAGCAGGTTGCAGCTTGCCCAGGAAAGTGCAGTGTCCTTGGAATGTGCAGCAAATCCATTTCCTGGCAAGGTCGGGCTAAGTGAGCAGTGCTGGTACACTTTCTCCTTGAGAACTGGAGCGGAAAAGCTTTTGGCTAAGATGTAGGCGACTAGAGAGGCAGAATACGCAGCTCCGGAGCTGGCCGAAAGCAAGTGCCGCTTGCCGGCGTCTTTCGGCAGAAGCGGCGCTTCGGAGCGCACCGCTGCCGCTCCAGTGATCTGTGCGCGAAGTAGCCGCTTCTTGTCCTCCGGCAGCCGGAGATCGCGGTAGCTTGCAAGAGGCGAAGAACGAAGCCGCGAAGAAGCCGGCTTGTGTGCGAAGCTCGCAGACAGCTGCAGGACGGTGGCTGCTGCTCTCCTGCCTCTTGAATTCACTCTTGGCATGCCAATGGAAGGTGTTCCAGGACAACTTTCCTGGGTTTTGACATAGTCGTCATGCATCCCACCTTGGAAATTCTTGTTGCTCCCCAGAGGCTCCGAGATGCAGAGAACACGGTGGCAGCTGCTGAAAAGAAGGGCAACTGTGAGTTGGTCAAGAAGCAAGAACCTAGGCAGCTGACTGTGCTTGGCAAGGAGCAGCTGCTGGATTCTTGCAATTGCCTTCAGTGCGCACAGAAGCCCGCTGCTCTGCTGCTTGCTTTTTCGCCTTCAGTCAATTACACACTGCTGAAGCTGAGGCAGGCTGTTCAGCTTTGCTGCTTTTCAGCATCTCAGCTGCCCTTCTGCTCTGTGACAGCTCTCCAGGCTTCTTGCCTTCGCCAGGCTGCAACGTGCCCGCTAGTACCCAGAAGCTGGGCAGGAGTGGGCAGAGAGCACGGCCATCTGCCAGCAGGTTGCAGCTTGCCCAGGAAAGTGCAGTGTCCTTGGAATGTGCAGCAAATCTTATTTCCTGGCAAGGTCGGGCTAAGTGAGCAGTGCTGGTACACTTTCTCCTTGAGAACTGGAGCGGAAAAGCTTTTGGCTAAGATGTAGGCGACTAGAGAGGCAGAATACGCAGCTCCGGAGCTGGCCGAAAGCAAGTGCCGCTTGCCGGCGTCTTTCGGCAGAAGCGGCGCTTCGGAGCGCACCGCTGCCGCTCCAGTGATCTGTGCGCGAAGTAGCCGCTTCTTGTCCTCCGGCAGCCGGAGATCGCGGTAGCTTGCAAGAGGCGAAGAACGAAGCCGCGAAGAAGCCGGCTTGTGTGCGAAGCTCGCAGACAGCTGCAGGACGGTGGCTGCTGCTCTCCTGCCTCTTGAATTCACTCTTGGCATGCCAATGGAAGGTGTTCCAGGACAACTTTCCTGGGTTTTGACATAGTCGTCATGCATCCCACCTTGGAAATTCTTGTTGCTCCCCAGAGGCTCCGAGATGCAGAGAACACGGTGGCAGCTGCTGAAAAGAAGGGCAACTGTGAGTTGGTCAAGAAGCAAGAACCTAGGCAGCTGCCTGTGCTTGGCAAGGAGCAGCTGCTGGATTCTTGCAATTGCCTTCAGTGCGCACAGAAGCCCGCTGCTCTGCTGCTTGGTTTTTCGCCTTCAGTCAATTACACACTGCTGAAGCTGAGGCAGGCTGTTCAGCTTTGCTGCTTTTCAGCATCTCAGCTGCCCTTCTGCTCTGTGACAGCTCTCCAGGCTTCTTGCCTTCGCCAGGCTGCAACGTGCCCGCTAGTACCAAGAACTGGGCAGGAGTGGGCAGAGAGCACGGCCATCTGCCAGCAGGTTGCAGCTTGCCCAGGAAAGTGCAGTGTCCTTGGAATGTGCAGCAAATCTTATTTCCTGGCAAGGTCGGGCTAAGTGAGCAGTGCTGGTACACTTTCTCCTTGAGAACTGGAGCGGAAAAGCTTTTGGCTAAGATGTAGGCGACTAGAGAGGCAGAATACGCAGCTCCGGAGCTGGCCGAAAGCAAGTGCCGCTTGCCGGCGTCTTTCGGCAGAAGCGGCGCTTCGGAGCGCACCGCTGCCGCTCCAGTGATCTGTGCGCGAAGTAGCCGCTTCTTGTCCTCCGGCAGCCGGAGATCGCGGTAGCTTGCAAGAGGCGAAGAACGAAGCCGCGAAGAAGCCGGCTTGTGTGCGAAGCTCGCAGACAGCTGCGGGACGGTGGCTGCTGCTCTCCTGCCTCTTGAATTCACTCTTGGCATGCCAATGGAAGGTGTTCCAGGACAACTTTCCTGGGTTTTGACATAGTCGTCATGCATCCCACCTTGGAAATTCTTGTTGCTCCCCAGAGGCTCCGAGATGCAGAGAACACGGTGGCAGCTGCTGAAAAGAAGGGCAACTGTGAGTTGGTCAAGAAGCAAGAACCTAGGCAGCTGACTGTGCTTGGCAAGGAGCAGCTGCTGGATTCTTGCAATTGCCTTCAGTGCGCACAGAAGCCCGCTGCTCTGCTGCTTGCTTTTTCGCCTTCAGTCAATTACACACTGCTGAAGCTGAGGCAGGCTGTTCAGCTTTGCTGCTTTTCAGCATCTCAGCTGCCCTTCTGCTCTGTGACAGCTCTCCAGGCTTCTTGCCTTCGCCAGGCTGCAACGTGCCCGCTATACCCAGAGCTGGGCAGGAGTGGGCAGAGAGCACGGCCATCTGCCAGCAGGTTGCAGCTTGCCCAGGAAAGTGCAGTGTCCTTGGAATGTGCAGCAAATCTTATTTCCTGGCAAGGTCGGGCTAAGTGAGCAGTGCTGGTACACTTTCTCCTTGAGAACTGGAGCGGAAAAGCTTTTGGCTAAGATGTAGGCGACTAGAGAGGCAGAATACGCAGCTCCGGAGCTGGCCGAAAGCAAGTGCCGCTTGCCGGCGTCTTTCGGCAGAAGCGGCGCTTCGGAGCGCACCGCTGCCGCTCCAGTGATCTGTGCGCGAAGTAGCCGCTTCTTGTCCTCCGGCAGCCGGAGATCGCGGTAGCTTGCAAGAGGCGAAGAACGAAGCCGCGAAGAAGCCGGCTTGTGTGCGAAGCTCGCAGACAGCTGCAGGACGGTGGCTGCTGCTCTCCTGCCTCTTGAATTCACTCTTGGCATGCCAATGGAAGGTGTTCCAGGACAACTTTCCTGGGTTTTGACATAGTCGTCATGCATCCCACCTTGGAAATTCTTGTTGCTCCCCAGAGGCTCCGAGATGCAGAGAACACGGTGGCAGCTGCTGAAAAGAAGGGCAACTGTGAGTTGGTCAAGAAGCAAGAACCTAGGCAGCTGACTGTGCTTGGCAAGGAGCAGCTGCTGGATTCTTGCAATTGCCTTCAGTGCGCACAGAAGCCCGCTGCTCTGCTGCTTGGTTTTTCGCCTTCAGTCAATTACACACTGCTGAAGCTGAGGCAGGCTGTTCAGCTTTGCTGCTTTTCAGCATCTCAGCTGCCCTTCTGCTCTGTGACAGCTCTCCAGGCTTCTTGCCTTCGCCAGGCTGCAACGTGCCCGCTAGTACCAAGAACTGGGCAGGAGTGGGCAGAGAGCACGGCCATCTGCCAGCAGGTTGCAGCTTGCCCAGGAAAGTGCAGTGTCCTTGGAATGTGCAGCAAATCTTATTTCCTGGCAAGGTCGGGCTAAGTGAGCAGTGCTGGTACACTTTCTCCTTGAGAACTGGAGCGGAAAAGCTTTTGGCTAAGATGTAGGCGACTAGAGAGGCAGAATACGCAGCTCCGGAGCTGGCCGAAAGCAAGTGCCGCTTGCCGGCGTCTTTCGGCAGAAGCGGCGCTTCGGAGCGCACCGCTGCCGCTCCAGTGATCTGTGCGCGAAGTAGCCGCTTCTTGTCCTCCGGCAGCCGGAGATCGCGGTAGCTTGCAAGAGGCGAAGAACGAAGCCGCGAAGAAGCCGGCTTGTGTGCGAAGCTCGCAGACAGCTGCGGGACGGTGGCTGCTGCTCTCCTGCCTCTTGAATTCACTCTTGGCATGCCAATGGAAGGTGTTCCAGGACAACTTTCCTGGGTTTTGACATAGTCGTCATGCATCCCACCTTGGAAATTCTTGTTGCTCCCCAGAGGCTCCGAGATGCAGAGAACACGGTGGCAGCTGCTGAAAAGAAGGGCAACTGTGAGTTGGTCAAGAAGCAAGAACCTAGGCAGCTGCCTGTGCTTGGCAAGGAGCAGCTGCTGGATTCTTGCAATTGCCTTCAGTGCGCACAGAAGCCCGCTGCTCTGCTGCTTGCTTTTTCGCCTTCAGTCAATTACACACTGCTGAAGCTGAGGCAGGCTGTTCAGCTTTGCTGCTTTTCAGCATCTCAGCTGCCCTTCTGCTCTGTGACAGCTCTCCAGGCTTCTTGCCTTCGCCAGGCTGCAACGTGCCCGCTAGTACCAAGAACTGGGCAGGAGTGGGCAGAGAGCACGGCCATCTGCCAGCAGGTTGCAGCTTGCCCAGGAAAGTGCAGTGTCCTTGGAATGTGCAGCAAATCTTATTTCCTGGCAAGGTCGGGCTAAGTGAGCAGTGCTGGTACACTTTCTCCTTGAGAACTGGAGCGGAAAAGCTTTTGGCTAAGATGTAGGCGACTAGAGAGGCAGAATACGCAGCTCCGGAGCTGGCCGAAAGCAAGTGCCGCTTGCCGGCGTCTTTCGGCAGAAGCGGCGCTTCGGAGCGCACCGCTGCCGCTCCAGTGATCTGTGCGCGAAGTAGCCGCTTCTTGTCCTCCGGCAGCCGGAGATCGCGGTAGCTTGCAAGAGGCGAAGAACGAAGCCGCGAAGAAGCCGGCTTGTGTGCGAAGCTCGCAGACAGCTGCGGGACGGTGGCTGCTGCTCTCCTGCCTCTTGAATTCACTCTTGGCATGCCAATGGAAGGTGTTCCAGGACAACTTTCCTGGGTTTTGACATAGTCGTCATGCATCCCACCTTGGAAATTCTTGTTGCTCCCCAGAGGCTCCGAGATGCAGAGAACACGGTGGCAGCTGCTGAAAAGAAGGGCAACTGTGAGTTGGTCAAGAAGCAAGAACCTAGGCAGCTGCCTGTGCTTGGCAAGGAGCAGCTGCTGGATTCTTGCAATTGCCTTCAGTGCGCACAGAAGCCCGCTGCTCTGCTGCTTGGTTTTTCGCCTTCAGTCAATTACACACTGCTGAAGCTGAGGCAGGCTGTTCAGCTTTGCTGCTTTTCAGCATCTCAGCTGCCCTTCTGCTCTGTGACAGCTCTCCAGGCTTCTTGCCTTCGCCAGGCTGCAACGTGCCCGCTAGTACCAAGAACTGGGCAGGAGTGGGCAGAGAGCACGGCCATCTGCCAGCAGGTTGCAGCTTGCCCAGGAAAGTGCAGTGTCCTTGGAATGTGCAGCAAATCTTATTTCCTGGCAAGGTCGGGCTAAGTGAGCAGTGCTGGTACACTTTCTCCTTGAGAACTGGAGCGGAAAAGCTTTTGGCTAAGATGTAGGCGACTAGAGAGGCAGAATACGCAGCTCCGGAGCTGGCCGAAAGCAAGTGCCGCTTGCCGGCGTCTTTCGGCAGAAGCGGCGCTTCGGAGCGCACCGCTGCCGCTCCAGTGATCTGTGCGCGAAGTAGCCGCTTCTTGTCCTCCGGCAGCCGGAGATCGCGGTAGCTTGCAAGAGGCGAAGAACGAAGCCGCGAAGAAGCCGGCTTGTGTGCGAAGCTCGCAGACAGCTGCGGGACGGTGGCTGCTGCTCTCCTGCCTCTTGAATTCACTCTTGGCATGCCAATGGAAGGTGTTCCAGGACAACTTTCCTGGGTTTTGACATAGTCGTCATGCATCCCACCTTGGAAATTCTTGTTGCTCCCCAGAGGCTCCGAGATGCAGAGAACACGGTGGCAGCTGCTGAAAAGAAGGGCAACTGTGAGTTGGTCAAGAAGCAAGAACCTAGGCAGCTGCCTGTGCTTGGCAAGGAGCAGCTGCTGGATTCTTGCAATTGCCTTCAGTGCGCACAGAAGCCCGCTGCTCTGCTGCTTGGTTTTTCGCCTTCAGTCAATTACACACTGCTGAAGCTGAGGCAGGCTGTTCAGCTTTGCTGCTTTTCAGCATCTCAGCTGCCCTTCTGCTCTGTGACAGCTCTCCAGGCTTCTTGCCTTCGCCAGGCTGCAACGTGCCCGCTAGTACCCAGAGCTGGGCAGGAGTGGGCAGAGAGCACGGCCATCTGCCAGCAGGTTGCAGCTTGCCCAGGAAAGTGCAGTGTCCTTGGAATGTGCAGCAAATCTTATTTCCTGGCAAGGTCGGGCTAAGTGAGCAGTGCTGGTACACTTTCTCCTTGAGAACTGGAGCGGAAAAGCTTTTGGCTAAGATGTAGGCGACTAGAGAGGCAGAATACGCAGCTCCGGAGCTGGCCGAAAGCAAGTGCCGCTTGCCGGCGTCTTTCGGCAGAAGCGGCGCTTCGGAGCGCACCGCTGCCGCTCCAGTGATCTGTGCGCGAAGTAGCCGCTTCTTGTCCTCCGGCAGCCGGAGATCGCGGTAGCTTGCAAGAGGCGAAGAACGAAGCCGCGAAGAAGCCGGCTTGTGTGCGAAGCTCGCAGACAGCTGCGGGACGGTGGCTGCTGCTCTCCTGCCTCTTGAATTCACTCTTGGCATGCCAATGGAAGGTGTTCCAGGACAACTTTCCTGGGTTTTGACATAGTCGTCATGCATCCCACCTTGGAAATTCTTGTTGCTCCCCAGAGGCTCCGAGATGCAGAGAACACGGTGGCAGCTGCTGAAAAGAAGGGCAACTGTGAGTTGGTCAAGAAGCAAGAACCTAGGCAGCTGACTGTGCTTGGCAAGGAGCAGCTGCTGGATTCTTGCAATTGCCTTCAGTGCGCACAGAAGCCCGCTGCTCTGCTGCTTGCTTTTTCGCCTTCAGTCAATTACACACTGCTGAAGCTGAGGCAGGCTGTTCAGCTTTGCTGCTTTTCAGCATCTCAGCTGCCCTTCTGCTCTGTGACAGCTCTCCAGGCTTCTTGCCTTCGCCAGGCTGCAACGTGCCCGCTATACCAGAGCTGGGCAGGAGTGGGCAGAGAGCACGGCCATCTGCCAGCAGGTTGCAGCTTGCCCAGGAAAGTGCAGTGTCCTTGGAATGTGCAGCAAATCTTATTTCCTGGCAAGGTCGGGCTAAGTGAGCAGTGCTGGTACACTTTCTCCTTGAGAACTGGAGCGGAAAAGCTTTTGGCTAAGATGTAGGCGACTAGAGAGGCAGAATACGCAGCTCCGGAGCTGGCCGAAAGCAAGTGCCGCTTGCCGGCGTCTTTCGGCAGAAGCGGCGCTTCGGAGCGCACCGCTGCCGCTCCAGTGATCTGTGCGCGAAGTAGCCGCTTCTTGTCCTCCGGCAGCCGGAGATCGCGGTAGCTTGCAAGAGGCGAAGAACGAAGCCGCGAAGAAGCCGGCTTGTGTGCGAAGCTCGCAGACAGCTGCAGGACGGTGGCTGCTGCTCTCCTGCCTCTTGAATTCACTCTTGGCATGCCAATGGAAGGTGTTCCAGGACAACTTTCCTGGGTTTTGACATAGTCGTCATGCATCCCACCTTGGAAATTCTTGTTGCTCCCCAGAGGCTCCGAGATGCAGAGAACACGGTGGCAGCTGCTGAAAAGAAGGGCAACTGTGAGTTGGTCAAGAAGCAAGAACCTAGGCAGCTGACTGTGCTTGGCAAGGAGCAGCTGCTGGATTCTTGCAATTGCCTTCAGTGCGCACAGAAGCCCGCTGCTCTGCTGCTTGGTTTTTCGCCTTCAGTCAATTACACACTGCTGAAGCTGAGGCAGGCTGTTCAGCTTTGCTGCTTTTCAGCATCTCAGCTGCCCTTCTGCTCTGTGACAGCTCTCCAGGCTTCTTGCCTTCGCCAGGCTGCAACGTGCCCGCTATACCCAGAGCTGGGCAGGAGTGGGCAGAGAGCACGGCCATCTGCCAGCAGGTTGCAGCTTGCCCAGGAAAGTGCAGTGTCCTTGGAATGTGCAGCAAATCTTATTTCCTGGCAAGGTCGGGCTAAGTGAGCAGTGCTGGTACACTTTCTCCTTGAGAACTGGAGCGGAAAAGCTTTTGGCTAAGATGTAGGCGACTAGAGAGGCAGAATACGCAGCTCCGGAGCTGGCCGAAAGCAAGTGCCGCTTGCCGGCGTCTTTCGGCAGAAGCGGCGCTTCGGAGCGCACCGCTGCCGCTCCAGTGATCTGTGCGCGAAGTAGCCGCTTCTTGTCCTCCGGCAGCCGGAGATCGCGGTAGCTTGCAAGAGGCGAAGAACGAAGCCGCGAAGAAGCCGGCTTGTGTGCGAAGCTCGCAGACAGCTGCGGGACGGTGGCTGCTGCTCTCCTGCCTCTTGAATTCACTCTTGGCATGCCAATGGAAGGTGTTCCAGGACAACTTTCCTGGGTTTTGACATAGTCGTCATGCATCCCACCTTGGAAATTCTTGTTGCTCCCCAGAGGCTCCGAGATGCAGAGAACACGGTGGCAGCTGCTGAAAAGAAGGGCAACTGTGAGTTGGTCAAGAAGCAAGAACCTAGGCAGCTGACTGTGCTTGGCAAGGAGCAGCTGCTGGATTCTTGCAATTGCCTTCAGTGCGCACAGAAGCCCGCTGCTCTGCTGCTTGCTTTTTCGCCTTCAGTCAATTACACACTGCTGAAGCTGAGGCAGGCTGTTCAGCTTTGCTGCTTTTCAGCATCTCAGCTGCCCTTCTGCTCTGTGACAGCTCTCCAGGCTTCTTGCCTTCGCCAGGCTGCAACGTGCCCGCTAGTACCAAGAACTGGGCAGGAGTGGGCAGAGAGCACGGCCATCTGCCAGCAGGTTGCAGCTTGCCCAGGAAAGTGCAGTGTCCTTGGAATGTGCAGCAAATCTTATTTCCTGGCAAGGTCGGGCTAAGTGAGCAGTGCTGGTACACTTTCTCCTTGAGAACTGGAGCGGAAAAGCTTTTGGCTAAGATGTAGGCGACTAGAGAGGCAGAATACGCAGCTCCGGAGCTGGCCGAAAGCAAGTGCCGCTTGCCGGCGTCTTTCGGCAGAAGCGGCGCTTCGGAGCGCACCGCTGCCGCTCCAGTGATCTGTGCGCGAAGTAGCCGCTTCTTGTCCTCCGGCAGCCGGAGATCGCGGTAGCTTGCAAGAGGCGAAGAACGAAGCCGCGAAGAAGCCGGCTTGTGTGCGAAGCTCGCAGACAGCTGCAGGACGGTGGCTGCTGCTCTCCTGCCTCTTGAATTCACTCTTGGCATGCCAATGGAAGGTGTTCCAGGACAACTTTCCTGGGTTTTGACATAGTCGTCATGCATCCCACCTTGGAAATTCTTGTTGCTCCCCAGAGGCTCCGAGATGCAGAGAACACGGTGGCAGCTGCTGAAAAGAAGGGCAACTGTGAGTTGGTCAAGAAGCAAGAACCTAGGCAGCTGACTGTGCTTGGCAAGGAGCAGCTGCTGGATTCTTGCAATTGCCTTCAGTGCGCACAGAAGCCCGCTGCTCTGCTGCTTGCTTTTTCGCCTTC
This sequence comes from Vidua chalybeata, assembly GCF_026979565.1. NCBI lineage: Eukaryota > Metazoa > Chordata > Aves > Passeriformes > Viduidae > Vidua > Vidua chalybeata. The sequence goes on from NC_071539.1 coordinate 26,136,907, forward strand.
AGTCAATTACACACTGCTGAAGCTGAGGCAGGCTGTTCAGCTTTGCTGCTTTTCAGCATCTCAGCTGCCCTTCTGCTCTGTGACAGCTCTCCAGGCTTCTTGCCTTCGCCAGGCTGCAACGTGCCCGCTAGTACCCAGAACTGGGCAGGAGTGGGCAGAGAGCACGGCCATCTGCCAGCAGGTTGCAGCTTGCCCAGGAAAGTGCAGTGTCCTTGGAATGTGCAGCAAATCTTATTTCCTGGCAAGGTCGGGCTAAGTGAGCAGTGCTGGTACACTTTCTCCTTGAGAACTGGAGCGGAAAAGCTTTTGGCTAAGATGTAGGCGACTAGAGAGGCAGAATACGCAGCTCCGGAGCTGGCCGAAAGCAAGTGCCGCTTGCCGGCGTCTTTCGGCAGAAGCGGCGCTTCGGAGCGCACCGCTGCCGCTCCAGTGATCTGTGCGCGAAGTAGCCGCTTCTTGTCCTCCGGCAGCCGGAGATCGCGGTAGCTTGCAAGAGGCGAAGAACGAAGCCGCGAAGAAGCCGGCTTGTGTGCGAAGCTCGCAGACAGCTGCGGGACGGTGGCTGCTGCTCTCCTGCCTCTTGAATTCACTCTTGGCATGCCAATGGAAGGTGTTCCAGGACAACTTTCCTGGGTTTTGACATAGTCGTCATGCATCCCACCTTGGAAATTCTTGTTGCTCCCCAGAGGCTCCGAGATGCAGAGAACACGGTGGCAGCTGCTGAAAAGAAGGGCAACTGTGAGTTGGTCAAGAAGCAAGAACCTAGGCAGCTGCCTGTGCTTGGCAAGGAGCAGCTGCTGGATTCTTGCAATTGCCTTCAGTGCGCACAGAAGCCCGCTGCTCTGCTGCTTGCTTTTTCGCCTTCAGTCAATTACACACTGCTGAAGCTGAGGCAGGCTGTTCAGCTTTGCTGCTTTTCAGCATCTCAGCTGCCCTTCTGCTCTGTGACAGCTCTCCAGGCTTCTTGCCTTCGCCAGGCTGCAACGTGCCCGCTAGTACCAGAACTGGGCAGGAGTGGGCAGAGAGCACGGCCATCTGCCAGCAGGTTGCAGCTTGCCCAGGAAGTGCAGTGTCCTTGGAATGTGCAGCAAATCCAATTTCCTGGCAAGGTCGGGCTAAGTGAGCAGTGCTGTACACTTTCTCCTTGAGAACTGGAGCGGAAAAGCTTTTGGCTAAGATGTAGGCGACTAGAGAGGCAGAATACGCAGCTCCGTAGCTGGCCGAAAGCAAGTGCCGCTTCCGGCGTCTTTCGGCAGAAGCGGCGCTTCGGAGCGCACCGCTGCCGCTCCAGTGATCTGTGCGCGAAGTAGCCGCTTCTTGTCCTCCGGCAGCCGGAGATCGCGGTAGCTTGCAAGAGGCGAAGAACGAAGCCGCGAAGAAGCCGGCTTGTGTGCGAAGCTCGCAGACAGCTGCGGGACGGTGGCTGCTGCTCTCCTGCCTCTTGAATTCACTCTTGGCATGCCAATGGAAGGTGTTCCAGGACAACTTTCCTGGGTTTTGACATAGTCGTCATGCATCCCACCTTGGAAATTCTTGTTGCTCCCCAGAGGCTCCGAGATGCAGAGAACACGGTGGCAGCTGCTGAAAAGAAGGGCAACTGTGAGTTGGTCAAGAAGCAAGAACCTAGGCAGCTGACTGTGCTTGGCAAGGAGCAGCTGCTGGATTCTTGCAATTGCCTTCAGTGCGCACAGAAGCCCGCTGCTCTGCTGCTTGCTTTTTCGCCTTCAGTCAATTACACACTGCTGAAGCTGAGGCAGGCTGTTCAGCTTTGCTGCTTTTCAGCATCTCAGCTGCCCTTCTGCTCTGTGACAGCTCTCCAGGCTTCTTGCCTTCGCCAGGCTGCAACGTGCCCGCTAGTACCAAGAACTGGGCAGGAGTGGGCAGAGAGCACGGCCATCTGCCAGCAGGTTGCAGCTTGCCCAGGAAAGTGCAGTGTCCTTGGAATGTGCAGCAAATCTTATTTCCTGGCAAGGTCGGGCTAAGTGAGCAGTGCTGGTACACTTTCTCCTTGAGAACTGAAGCGGAAAAGCTTTTGGCTAAGATGTAGGCGACTAGAGAGGCAGAATACGCAGCTCCGTAGCTGGCCGAAAGCAAGTGCCGCTTCCCGGCGTCTTTCGGCAGAAGCGGCGCTTCGGAGCGCACCGCTGCCGCTCCAGTGATCTGTGCGCGAAGTAGCCGCTTCTTGTCCTCCGGCAGCCGGAGATCGCGGTAGCTTGCAAGAGGCGAAGAACGAAGCCGCGAAGAAGCCGGCTTGTGTGCGAAGCTCGCAGACAGCTGCGGGACGGTGGCTGCTGCTCTCCTGCCTCTTGAATTCACTCTTGGCATGCCAATGGAAGGTGTTCCAGGACAACTTTCCTGGGTTTTGACATAGTCGTCATGCATCCCACCTTGGAAATTCTTGTTGCTCCCCAGAGGCTCCGAGATGCAGAGAACACGGTGGCAGCTGCTGAAAAGAAGGGCAACTGTGAGTTGGTCAAGAAGCAAGAACCTAGGCAGCTGCCTGTGCTTGGCAAGGAGCAGCTGCTGGATTCTTGCAATTGCCTTCAGTGCGCACAGAAGCCCGCTGCTCTGCTGCTTGCTTTTTCGCCTTCAGTCAATTACACACTGCTGAAGCTGAGGCAGGCTGTTCAGCTTTGCTGCTTTTCAGCATCTCAGCTGCCCTTCTGCTCTGTGACAGCTCTCCAGGCTTCTTGCCTTCGCCAGGCTGCAACGTGCCCGCTAGTACCAAGAACTGGGCAGGAGTGGGCAGAGAGCACGGCCATCTGCCAGCAGGTTGCAGCTTGCCCAGGAAAGTGCAGTGTCCTTGGAATGTGCAGCAAATCTATTTCCTGGCAAGGTCGGGCTAAGTGAGCAGTGCTGGTACACTTTCTCCTTGAGAACTGAGCGGAAAAGCTTTTGGCTAAGATGTAGGCGACTAGAGAGGCAGAATACGCAGCTCCGGAGCTGGCCGAAAGCAAGTGCCGCTTGCCGGCGTCTTTCGGCAGAAGCGGCGCTTCGGAGCGCACCGCTGCCGCTCCAGTGATCTGTGCGCGAAGTAGCCGCTTCTTGTCCTCCGGCAGCCGGAGATCGCGGTAGCTTGCAAGAGGCGAAGAAGGAAGCCGCGAAGAAGCCGGCTTGTGTGCGAAGCTCGCAGACAGCTGCGGGACGGTGGCTGCTGCTCTCCTGCCTCTTGAATTCACTCTTGGCATGCCAATGGAAGGTGTTCCAGGACAACTTTCCTGGGTTTTGACATAGTCGTCATGCATCCCACCTTGGAAATTCTTGTTGCTCCCCAGAGGCTCCGAGATGCAGAGAACACGGTGGCAGCTGCTGAAAAGAAGGGCAACTGTGAGTTGGTCAAGAAGCAAGAACCTAGGCAGCTGCCTGTGCTTGGCAAGGAGCAGCTGCTGGATTCTTGCAATTGCCTTCAGTGCGCACAGAAGCCCGCTGCTCTGCTGCTTGCTTTTTCGCCTTCAGTCAATTACACACTGCTGAAGCTGAGGCAGGCTGTTCAGCTTTGCTGCTTTTCAGCATCTCAGCTGCCCTTCTGCTCTGTGACAGCTCTCCAGGCTTCTTGCCTTCGCCAGGCTGCAACGTGCCCGCTAGTACCAAGAACTGGGCAGGAGTGGGCAGAGAGCACGGCCATCTGCCAGCAGGTTGCAGCTTGCCCAGGAAAGTGCAGTGTCCTTGGAATGTGCAGCAAATCTTATTTCCTGGCAAGGTCGGGCTAAGTGAGCAGTGCTGGTACACTTTCTCCTTGAGAACTGAAGCGGAAAAGCTTTTGGCTAAGATGTAGGCGACTAGAGAGGCAGAATACGCAGCTCCGGAGCTGGCCGAAAGCAAGTGCCGCTTGCCGGCGTCTTTCGGCAGAAGCGGCGCTTCGGAGCGCACCGCTGCCGCTCCAGTGATCTGTGCGCGAAGTAGCCGCTTCTTGTCCTCCGGCAGCCGGAGATCGCGGTAGCTTGCAAGAGGCGAAGAACGAAGCCGCGAAGAAGCCGGCTTGTGTGCGAAGCTCGCAGACAGCTGCGGGACGGTGGCTGCTGCTCTCCTGCCTCTTGAATTCACTCTTGGCATGCCAATGGAAGGTGTTCCAGGACAACTTTCCTGGGTTTTGACATAGTCGTCATGCATCCCACCTTGGAAATTCTTGTTGCTCCCCAGAGGCTCCGAGATGCAGAGAACACGGTGGCAGCTGCTGAAAAGAAGGGCAACTGTGAGTTGGTCAAGAAGCAAGAACCTAGGCAGCTGACTGTGCTTGGCAAGGAGCAGCTGCTGGATTCTTGCAATTGCCTTCAGTGCGCACAGAAGCCCGCTGCTCTGCTGCTTGCTTTTTCGCCTTCAGTCAATTACACACTGCTGAAGCTGAGGCAGGCTGTTCAGCTTTGCTGCTTTTCAGCATCTCAGCTGCCCTTCTGCTCTGTGACAGCTCTCCAGGCTTCTTGCCTTCGCCAGGCTGCAACGTGCCCGCTAGTACCAAGAACTGGGCAGGAGTGGGCAGAGAGCACGGCCATCTGCCAGCAGGTTGCAGCTTGCCCAGGAAAGTGCAGTGTCCTTGGAATGTGCAGCAAATCTTATTTCCTGGCAAGGTCGGGCTAAGTGAGCAGTGCTGGTACACTTTCTCCTTGAGAACTGAAGCGGAAAAGTGCCGGAGCCTTCCCCGGCTTGGGGTGACTCCGGATGGTGGTAAAGTCTCTCCTCCAACCCGTGCCTTCAAAGAAAGACTCAGTAGTCTTCAGTCGTCCGGTCTCAAGGCAGTTTATTGCATGTTATCTCAAGGCACACAGACTCCCTGACATTGTCCCTGACTCTGTCTGTCCCCGTCTCTGGCTGTCCCCGTCTCCCCTCCCCGAGGGGCTGGTGCCATCTTTTATATCACACATTACGTATTAGGTGTTTATAGTTTTTCCCCAATGCCTACTACCTATGTTGAACAGTGACTTTCTACTCTAAACCAATCTGTGAGTGCCAACACCACCAAGAACATGGAGAATAGGAAGAAGAAAGAAGGAGGACAGGGCACGCCCAAATCCCTCCATCTTAGAACCTCTGACCCCCATGTACAAGACTCAGACCCCCCTGTACAAGGCCTAAAACCCCCCTGTACAGCACTCAAAAATCCTACCTTTCACTTTGTGACTACTTCTATTATAATATCTAAACTTTTGTGATTTCTTGTTCTTCCTGTAAGGTTGGTAAATTGTTCCATGGGTCAAGCTCAAGACCACAGGGGTCCCTGGCCACCTGCCAGGGTCTCAGAGGCTTCTGCCCTGGGCCCAGAACATCCAAGAGTGTCTGAGGGACACCTTGGGTTCCGACATCTCCCCCTCCTGTTTGCACCAAAAAGACCTGTCTTGCCACTTTGTCCATGACCCGCCGAGTGCATAGAAAAATGCACGGCAGAACAAGCAGGAGAACTAGAAACCCTATAAGAATATAAAATGCTATCTTCAAAAGCTCCCTCCACAATGGTGAGAGACTAAAAAGGTTGATGAAATCATCCCACCATGATCCTGTGACCTTTTGCAATTTGTTGATGCTATTTTGCATTTGTCTTATGTTTTCATGGATAGATTTCGAATGATCAGACAAGTTCATGCAGCACATTCCCTCAAATTCTTCACACCCATGTCCGTGTGATAGCAGCAAATAATCAATTGCCGCCCTGTTCTGAAGTGTTGCTTGTCTCGCACTGTCGATATCTGTTAACATGTCGCTCAGTGCAGAGGAAATGGCACGAGTGTGTTTGCTCAACCAACACGCTATGTGGTCCAATTGTGTCAAGGCCACCCCCGATGCTGCTTGGGGTGAGAAAATTGCTACTGCAATTCTCCGAGCCTTGTTCCAGGTATAAACCTCATCATCACAATTTGGGCCATATTGTTCAATGGATCTTATTTTTCTGTGTGACTGTTCCCTCAAAATTTTCAAATTGGGTGTTATCAATGAGAGTTCTCCAATGCTGCATGGACCGCCCCTGATTTTTGCAGGGATAGCAGGCCAAATTCTGTCCCCACAAATCAAGAAAATTCCTTTTGGTAAAACGGTTGGATTCTGGAGGGATAGTTTGCTCATCATCTTGGTGTAATTGCACCAGGATGATGCATTTCTGTAAAAAAGCTGGTTTGGAGTGACATCTATCGTGTGGTTATCTGTCTCTGTCACTCCCGATGGGTTGAATATGATGCAAAATTTCATTCTTGTTGACCCAAAAATGTCCAATTCCTGGGGTTCGAAATGAGCCACAGGAAGGAACTGTGTCCAGACATGCCATCCTTCCACAGGATCCGAAAAAGATTTCAGAACCTTTGGAGGGATGTTCTTTGGGATCGGCCATTCCTTCACCGGCACACCTACCAAACATGTCGAGAATGGTTTCCCTGGCCTTGAATGAGTCAGACAAATGCTGTCCAGACCTGCTGCCTTTGCCAAAGTTTCCCACACATTTCCCTTTGGTTGTCTCATGGGAAAATGTGCCCTATTGCTCATGGCAACAGGCAAAAGAATGAAGCACATGAACACTATCTGTCTGAACCCCATGCCCATGTCCTCACTCTCTGCGAGAAACCTTGCAGTGCAGCAACACCCGAATGACACTCGAGTCCCAAGAAGAACCCCAAGTCTCTGAGTTGTCAATCGTTGTCTGATGAGATGTTTGCAGCGCCGTTGTCTGCCTTCGTTTGCGTGCCTGTGTCTTCGCTTCTTGGATCTGCGTCCGCTTGCGTCTGCACCCGGTAAGGTTTCACGTGCCTTGCTGACACCCACTTCAGTCCTCTCCCTGTGGAAACACAAGCGAAACCCTTGCCCCAAGTGATTAGTGTGAATGGGCCTTCGATTTGTCCTGTCTCTGGGTTTCGGATCAGAACTAAAGGATTTTCCCTTAGCTTTGCTTGCGTGTTGTTCGTGAAGTGCCTGATAATTGGTGGAGTGGGCTCTGAGAAAGAGCCATTTAAAAAATTCAACACATACAGTGCTTTGTTCAACCGCATATACGGTGTTGCACCTGCCTCCCCCCTTTTCTGTTTATCCAAAAGGGATTTCAGGGTATGATGTGTTCTTTCAATGATTGCTTGACCTGTGGGAGAATGAGGAATACCGAAAATGTGTTTGACTCCCCATCTTTTCAAGAATCTGTCAAGCACTTTGCCTGTGTAGGTTGGTCCATTATCTGTTTTTATTTCTTGTGGCACCCCTAATGATGCAAATGCTTGTAAAAAGTGTCTGCAGGCATGTTCTGCGGTTTCCCCTGTATGTAATGATGCAAATGTTGCCCCTGAGAATGTGTCAACTGAAACATGGATGTTTTTGAGCCGCCCAAAAGATGGGTATTTTGTGACATCAGTTTGCCACAGCTGGAGACTTTGCAATCCTCTTGGATTGACTGCTCCTGTGGATGCAGGTGGCTGTACAAGTTGACAATCTGGGCAAGCACTGATGATTTCCTTCGCCTGGCTTTTTGAAAGGCGAAAGGATTCCATCAATGCTTGAGCATTTTGATGGAAGAATGCATGGCTCAATTTTGCTTGCTCAAAAATGTCTGGCAATGTCTGCAAGATGGGCATTGTGAGCTTGTCTGCGCGAGCATTGCCTTCTGCCAAAAACCCTGGAAGTTAGGAATGCGCCCTGATATGTGTAACAAAGTATCCGTGTTCCCTATTTTCTAGGATTGTTCTCATGCATGATAAATATGAATATAAGATTTCGTTATCTGTGCGCTTCAACAGTGATCCCTCCAATTGTTTGATCACATTCGCAACATATGCTGAGTCTGTGATCAGATTGAGAGGTTCCGGAAACAACTGGAAAGCCCTGACCACTGCTGCCAATTCTACAATTTGTGGTGAACCCTGCACTGTCTTGATGTCTGATTCCCATTCCTCTGTTTTTGGGTTTTGCCATGTGATCACTGATTTGTGGGTTTTCCCTGAACCATCAGTGAACACTGTCACACCTTCCACTGGTTCCTGACTTATTTTTGGTTTTTCTCTAAAACTTATTTTTGCATTTAGCATTCTGTGAGGTGGGAAATGAACTGTGCAAACACCTGGATACCCTAACAACGCAATGGAGATATCTTGTGATTTTTGCATTGCCCATTCAAAATAATCTTTCTTTAGAGGTAAATGAATGATTGAGAAATCCCTGCCTGACATTGTCAGCAACCTTGTTCTTGCTTTGATGATGATCTGAGCCATCATCTCTAAGTCTGTGAGAATTGTTTTTGAGGGCCTGTAAGCTAAAAAAACCCACTCTATCATCAGAAGAGGGTCTCCTTGAGATGAATCCCATTGAAAAATCAACCCATACAGTTGTGTTGTTTCCCCCAACACTGCCAAGTGGAAAGGCAGCGATTCCGCAAAACGATGTGCCTGTCTGTGTTGCCACTGTTCTTTGTGTAATCTGCAAGAGCCTCCTTGACACTGTTCTTAATCTGCTCTCCTAACTCTTCTTTCACGATGGATGCTACATGTTGTGGTGTCCCCACCTTGCTGCATGCCTCTATTATGTCTGCCAAGGTGGCCTGATGTGGCATCAGGCTGATGATCCGCCTGCATTCCGGGTTGGCATTGGAAAACGCAAGGCTTTTGATCAAATGTGGTTTCGCCCCCTCTTCGACTACTTGTCGTTCCACTGCTTGGGAAAGACGATCCACAAATGAGGAGAATGGCTCCGAAGGACCCTGCTTGATCTCCGTGTAGATGCTGTCCTGGACTCCCGCCGGAGCAATCTGTAGGATTGCTCTCCGTGCCGCCTCCTTGATGTCGCTGAGCACGTTCCGTGGGAGCCTCACCGCTTGTTGAATCGGGTCGTCTTCGGGAGGATCACCAGCAAGCTGCACCATGGTGAGGTTCGCGTTTGGTCCGCCCTGGTATCTGGCTCTCAGCTCCTCCAGGGATCTCCTCCATGCCTTTTGCCATACAAGAGCCTGGGTGTCTGTAAGAACTGATGTTGCAAGATATTTAAGATCATAGGGTGTTAAATCATACATACCAAAAATGCTCTTCAACATTTGTTTGAAGTACGGTGATGACAACCCGTTGTCTCGGATGGCTTTAGCTAAGTCTTTGATGGCACCACGATCCAGGCGTTCCCACCTTGGGTTTTGTCCCTGAGCATCATAGCTCACTGGCATCATGATGTTTCCCGAGCCCTGCAATAAACCTTTTTCCTTTTCTAATTCTGCTCGAATGTCCTGCCAGTCTAGCTTTGCGTTCGGTAAAGCTGGAAATTTTGTGGGTACTTGCCTGTAGAGTGGAGTTATTTGTTGTGATCGAGGCTTTGGTGCAGCAGAACTCACCGACATCTGTGGCATCTGCAAGGATGAGGGCTGGGTGATTGCGGATGAGAATGGAACATCTGCTGCAGAGGAAAACACACGGCTGCCCTGTATTGTTTGAGAAATTTTCGAAAGATGAGTCAGCAGCTCCGAATGTGACTCCAAGGCTGTGGTCAGATACTGTAAAAGAAACTCAACAACTCCTTTTGATATTATAATTGACTCTCCCTGACGTGAGGAATCAGCAGACCTTAATGTTGGAATTGTCCAGACTGGGATACCCTCCGAAGCAGTAATACATACAGTATCATCCTGTTGCTGCGCCTCAGCAGGAGTGTCCTGAGTCTCATGCCTCTCTGGAATCAGCGAAGGTTCCTGCTGTCGTGCAGGTGTAGTCTTCCTCGCCCTAGACTTCTTCTTATATAAAACTGGAAAAAAGTGTTGCAATGTTACAGACCCACCACTGGGTGGCGCGATGGCTTGGGCAACCGGCTCCGGCAAAACCTCCTGCAATATTGCAGTCCCGCCACTAGGTGGCGCTGTCGTCTGACCGGCTGAGGTCGGCACTGCAAAAGACTCGGACGTTTGTTCCCCTATCTGTATCTCTGATAAATCCCTGTGCAATTCTTGTAACAATTGATTTACACTTGCAAATCCCGCAGTCTGGGATGTCGACTCTCGCTGTATCAACTGCTTCAGCTTTACAATGTCTGAGACTGGCTGGGATTGGCTGTGGGCACAGACTGAGTGCGCATGAGTCGATTGCCGTGGGAACGGTGTGGAGGCGGTGCCCTGGTAAACGTTTGCACCCTGGACACGCCCCATCCCTGCCTGTGTCACCACGGGGGTGTGGACGCTCCCGCCCCGACCCTGGCCGCGCCTCCTTGCTTTTTCCAGCGCAGCCGCGATCTCGGGAGCGCTCTCATCCTCCCCGAGACTGACGTCGCCACCTTCCCGATCCCACTCCGGCTCTGATGTATCCACCCCATACTGCCCATCACTGGGACATGCCTCTCCTGACTCTGTGCCAACGCCCACAACCCGGGCGCGTCCCTTCCGTCCCGTCTGTGCTCGTGTCGCGCCCGCCGCACGCGAGGTGCCCTCCCCCGCCCCGGCTTCTGGGTTTCGCTTCTCCATTCCACGCATGCGCGTTGCCGCTGCCGCGAGACGAGCCGTAGTTTTTCGCTCTGTCTCGGCCTGCTGCCTGGCCAACGCCGCTGCTGTGGTTTGGGAGCCTTCACCCTGTGCCTGCCGGGCGGCTGCCGCTGCGGCAGCGCGGGCTCTCGCCATGGCACGCGTCACGGGACCCTCAGGACGCACGACCGCCGCGCCCGCATCCCCCGCCTTCTCACTGGTCCCCTTTGCCCTCACAGTCCCCCCCGCTCTCCCTGGCGCCGAGGGCTGTTGCAAACTGCCCGCCGCCGCTGCTGCGAGAGACGGCTCCCCCTCCTCTCTGGGTTCTACACTCCCATCTGCACCTTCCCCAGCCTGTGCTGCTACAGCCCCCCCCCTGTGAGTGTAGACTCGGGGTATTCCCGATCTCCTCCCTCACCGAGGGTGACAACTATCCCCGGCTGATCTGCAACCGACTGAGGGGTTTCTGCATCGGAGGACCCTAGAGATTCTGGGGGTTCAGGGGAATCTGAGGACCTGTGGGAATCCGGGGATCCTGGACGTGCTGGAAAATCATCCCCTTGCTTTTCCACGGGAAGCGATTCTGCTTCCTCTTGATCTGTGGTGAAGAGAGCTGCCCCATGCTGCTGGCTGGGCAATTCTCCCTGTGCTCCTCCAGGAGCCTGAGCTATTTGGTGTAAAACAAGAGACCCCTTGCCGCGTTGTGAAAACGACTCTAACATTATTCTCGCGGAAGGTAAAAGTTTTGCGGCATTCTTATCTCTTTTTGCGGCCAGATAATGCAAATGCCTATTGATCTCTTGCCAGAAATTTGGTTCGAACAAGAGATGTGTCTCTATGTGCGGGTAATTACACCGCACCCACAACAACAGAGCCTTTAGCTCTTTTGGAGCCATCTCCACAGGATGTGTGGATGCCACCCTCTGTAGGGCTGACAAAACTTGGATCTGCTCTTGGGAGTATCCCCCCCCCATGTTCTTAATCTCAACCAATCTCACCAAAAACCGAGTCAGCGCAAGGTCGGTCCGGAGATGATCCTGATTACTGTGCAGCAGCTCACAGGCGAGAAATTCCAGGCGCGCTTCTGGTTTTTCTCCACTCCGGGCTGTCCTTGGGATGATTTGTTTTGGTGAAGGTCAGGATGTTTCGTCTGGAGCTGTCCGCTCTCTCTCTCCTCGGAGTCTTCAGGGTGTGCCTGTTTCTCGGATGGAAGTTGGAGGTCGTCTGGTAAATTAGTCTCTTGTCAGTGCCCACCCAGGGACGCCAGATGCCGGAGCCTTCCCCGGCTTGGGGTGACTCCGGATGGTGGTAAAGTCTCTCCTCCAACCCGTGCCTTTAAAGAAAGACTCAGTAGTCTTCAGTCGTCCGGTCTCAAGGCAGTTTATTGCATGTTATCTCAAGGCACACAGACTCCCTGACATTGTCCCTGACTCTGTCTGTCCCCGTCTCTGGCTGTCCCCGTCTCCCCTCCCCGAGGGGCTGGTGCCATCTTTTATATCACACATTACGTATTAGGTGTTTATAGTTTTTCCCCAATGCCTACTACCTATGTTGAACAGTGACTTTCTACTCTAAACCAATCTGTGAGTGCCAACACCACCAAGAACATGGAGAATAGGAAGAAGAAAGGAGGAGGACAGGGCACGCCCAAATCCCTCCATCTTAGAACCTCTGACCCCCATGTACAAGACTCAGACCCCCCTGTACAAGGCCTAAAACCCCCCTGTACAGCACTCAAAAATCCTACCTTTCACTTTGTGACTACTTCTATTATAATATCTAAACTTTTGTGATTTCTTGTTCTTCCTGTAAGGTTGGTAAATTGTTCCATGGGTCAAGCTCAAGACCACAGGGGTCCCTGGCCACCTGCCAGGGTCTCAGAGGCTTCTGCCCTGGGCCCAGAACATCCAAGAGTGTCTGAGGGACACCTTGGGTTCCGACAGAAAAGCTTTTCGCTAAGATGTAGGCGACTAGAGAGGCAGAATACGCAGCTCCGGAGCTGGCCGAAAGCAAGTGCTGCTTGCCGGCGTCTTTCGGCAGAAGCGGCGCTTCGGAGCGCACCGCTGCCGCTCCAGTGATCTGTGCGCGAAGTAGCCGCTTCTTGTCCTCCGGCAGCCGGAGATCGCGGTAGCTTGCAAGAGGCGAAGAACGAAGCCGCGAAGAAGCCGGCTTGTGTGCGAAGCTCGCAGACAGCTGCGGGACGGTGGCTGCTGCTCTCCTGCCTCTTGAATTCACTCTTGGCATGCCAATGGAAGGTGTTCCAGGACAACTTTCCTGGGTTTTGACATAGTCGTCATGCATCCCACCTTGGAAATTCTTGTTGCTCCCCAGAGGCTCCGAGATGCAAAGAACACGGTGGCAGCTGCTGAAAAGAAGAGCAACTGTGAGTTGGTCAAGAAGCAAGAACCTAGGCAGCTGACTGTGCTTGGCAAGGAGCAGCTGCTGGATTCTTGCAATTGCCTTCAGTGCGCACAGAAGCCCGCTGCTCTGCTGCTTGCTTTTTCGCCTTCAGTCAATTACACACTGCTGAAGCTGAGGCAGGCTGTTCAGCTTTGCTGCTTTTCAGCATCTCAGCTGCCCTTCTGCTCTGTGACAGCTCTCCAGGCTTCTTGCCTTCGCCAGGCTGCAACGTGCCCGCTAGTACCAAGAACTGGGCAGGAGTGGGCAGAGAGCACGGCCATCTGCCAGCAGGTTGCAGCTTGCCCAGGAAAGTGCAGTGTCCTTGGAATGTGCAGCAAATCTTATTTCCTGGCAAGGTCGGGCTAAGTGAGCAGTGCTGGTACACTTTCTCCTTGAGAACTGAAGCGGAAAAGCTTTTCGCTAAGATGTAGGCGACTAGAGAGGCAGAATACGCAGCTCCGGAGCTGGCCGAAAGCAAGTGCCGCTTGCCGGCGTCTTTCGGCAGAAGCGGCGCTTCGGAGCGCACCGCTGCCGCTCCAGTGATCTGTGCGCGAAGTAGCCGCTTCTTGTCCTCCGGCAGCCGGAGATCGCGGTAGCTTGCAAGAGGCGAAGAACGAAGCCGCGAAGAAGCCGGCTTGTGTGCGAAGCTCGCAGACAGCTGCGGGACGGTGGCTGCTGCTCTCCTGCCTCTTGAATTCACTCTTGGCATGCCAATGGAAGGTGTTCCAGGACAACTTTCCTGGGTTTTGACATAGTCGTCATGCATCCCACCTTGGAAATTCTTGTTGCTCCCCAGAGGCTCCGAGATGCAGAGAACACGGTGGCAGCTGCTGAAAAGAAGGGCAACTGTGAGTTGGTCAAGAAGCAAGAACCTAGGCAGCTGACTGTGCTTGGCAAGGAGCAGCTGCTGGATTCTTGCAATTGCCTTCAGTGCGCACAGAAGCCCGCTGCTCTGCTGCTTGCTTTTTCGCCTTCAGTCAATTACACCTGCTGAAGCTGAGGCAGGCTGTTCAGCTTTGCTGCTTTTCAGCATCTCAGCTGCCCTTCTGCTCTGTGACAGCTCTCCAGGCTTCTTGCCTTCGCCAGGCTGCAACGTGCCCGCTAGTACCAAGAACTGGGCAGGAGTGGGCAGAGAGCACGGCCATCTGCCAGCAGATTGCAGCTTGCCCAGGAAAGTGCAGTGTCCTTGGAATGTGCAGCAAATCTTATTTCCTGCAAGGTCGGGCTAAGTGAGCAGTGCTGGTACACTTTCTCCTTGAGAACTGGAGCGGAAAAGCTTTTGGCTAAGATGTAGGCGACTAGAGAGGCAGAATACGCAGCTCCGGAGCTGGCCGAAAGCAAGTGCCGCTTGCCGGCGTCTTTCGGCAGAAGCGGCGCTTCGGAGCGCACCGCTGCCGCTCCAGTGATCTGTGCGCGAAGTAGCCGCTTCTTGTCCTCCGGCAGCCGGAGATCGCGGTAGCTTGCAAGAGGCGAAGAACGAAGCCGCGAAGAAGCCGGCTTGTGTGCGAAGCTCGCAGACTGCTGCAGGACGGTGGCTGCTGCTCTCCTGCCTCTTGAATTCACTCTTGGCATGCCAATGGAAGGTGTTCCAGGACAACTTTCCTGGGTTTTTGACATAGTCGTCATGCATCCCACCTTGGAAATTCTTGTTGCTCCCCAGAGGCTCCGAGATGCAGAGAACACGGTGGCAGCTGCTGAAAAGAAGGGCAACTGTGAGTTGGTCAAGAAGCAAGAACCTAGGCTGCTGACTGTGCTTGGCAAGGAGGAGCTGCTGGATTCTTGCAATTGCCTTCAGTGCGCACAGAAGCCCGCTGCTCTGCTGCTTGTTTTTCGCCTTCAGTCAATTACACACTGCTGAAGCTGAGGCAGGCTGTTCAGCTTTGCTGCTTTTCAGCATCTCAGCTGCCCTTCTGCTCTGTGACAGCTCTCCAGGCTTCTTGCCTTCGCCAGGCTGCAACGTGCCCGCTATCACCAAGAGCTGGGCAGGAGTGGGCAGAGAGCACGGCCATCTGCCAGCAGGTTGCAGCTTGCCCAGGAAAGTGCAGTGTCCTTGGAATGTGCAGCAAATCTTATTTCCTGGCAAGGTCGGGCTAAGTGAGCAGTGCTGGTACACTTTCTCCTTGAGAACTGAAGCGGAAAAGCTTTTGGCTAAGATGTAGGCGACTAGAGAGGCAGAATACGCAGCTCCGGAGCTGGCCGAAAGCAAGTGCCGCTTGCCGGCGTCTTTCGGCAGAAGCGGCGCTTCGGAGCGCACCGCTGCCGCTCCAGTGATCTGTGCGCGAAGTAGCCGCTTCTTGTCCTCCGGCAGCCGGAGATCGCGGTAGCTTGCAAGAGGCGAAGAAGGAAGCCGCGAAGAAGCCGGCTTGTGTGCGAAGCTCGCAGACAGCTGCAGGACGGTGGCTGCTGCTCTCCTGCCTCTTGAATTCACTCTTGGCATGCCAATGGAAGGTGTTCCAGGACAACTTCCTGGGTTTTGACATAGTCGTCATGCATCCCACCTTGGAAATTCTTGTTGCTCCCCAGAGGCTCCGAGATGCAGAGAACACGGTGGCAGCTGCTGAAAAGAAGGGCAACTGTGAGTTGGTCAAGAAGCAAGAACCTGGGCTGCTGACTCTTCTTGGCAAGGAGGAGCTGCTGGATTCTTGCAATTGCCTTCAGTGCGCACAGAAGCCCGCTGCTCTGCTGCTTGCTTTTTCGCCTTCAGTCAATTACACACTGCTGAAGCTGAGGCAGGCTGTTCAGCTTTGCTGCTTTTCAGCATCTCAGCTGCCCTTCTGCTCTGTGACAGCTCTCCAGGCTTCTTGCCTTCGCCAGGCTGCAACGTGCCCGCTATCACCCAGAGCTGGGCAGGAGTGGGCAGGGAGCACGGCCATCTGCCAGCAGGTTGCAGCTTGCCCAGGAAAGTGCAGTGTCCTTGGAAGGTGCAGCAAATCTTATTTCCTGGCAAAGTCGGGCTAAGTGAGCAGTGCTGGTACACTTTCTCCTTGAGAACTGAAGCGGAAAAGCTTTTGGCTAAGATGTAGGCGACTAGAGAGGCAGAATACGCAGCTCCGGAGCTGGCCGAAAGCAAGTGCCGCTTGCCGGCGTCTTTCGCAGAAGCGGCGCTTCGGAGCGCACCGCTGCCGCTCCAGTGATCTGTGCGCGAAGTAGCCGCTTCTTGTCCTCCGGCAGCCGGAGATCGCGGTAGCTTGCAAGAGGCGAAGAAGGAAGCCGCGAAGAAGCCGGCTTGTGTGCGAAGCTCGCAGACTGCTGCGGGACGGTGGCTGCTGCTCTCCTGCCTCTTGAATTCACTCTTGGCATGCCAATGGAAGGTGTTCCAGGACAACTTTCCTGGCTTTTGACATAGTCGTCATGCATCCCACCTTGGAAATTCTTGTTGCTCCCAGAGGCTCCGAGATGCAGAGAACACGGTGGCAGCTGCTGAAAAGAAGGGCAACTGTGAGTTGGTCAAGAAGCAAGAACCTAGGCTGCTGACTGTGCTTGGCAAGGAGGAGCTGCTGGATTCTTGCAATTGCCTTCAGTGCGCACAGAAGCCCGCTGCTCTGCTGCTTGCTTTTTCGCCTTCAGTCAATTACACACTGCTGAAGCTGAGGCAGGC
Organism: Vidua chalybeata; assembly: GCF_026979565.1. Classification (NCBI taxonomy): domain Eukaryota; kingdom Metazoa; phylum Chordata; class Aves; order Passeriformes; family Viduidae; genus Vidua; species Vidua chalybeata. The sequence goes on from NC_071539.1 coordinate 26,153,292, forward strand.
TGTTCAGCTTTGCTGCTTTTCAGCATTTCAGCTGCCCTTCTGCTCTGTGACAGCTCTCCAGGCTTCTTGCCTTCGCCAGGCTGCAACGTGCCCGCTAGTACCCAGAACTGGGCAGGAGTGGGCAGAGAGCACGGCCATCTGCCAGCAGGTTGCAGCTTGCCCAGGAAAGTGCAGTGTCCTTGGAATGTGCAGCAAATCTTATTTCCTGGCAAGGTCGGGTTAAGTGAGCAGTGCTGGTACACTTTCTCCTTGAGAACTGAAGCGGAAAAGCTTTTGGCTAAGATGTAGGCGACTAGAGAGGCAGAATACGCAGCTCGGAGCTGGCCGAAAGCAAGTGCCGCTTGCCGGCGTCTTTCGGCAGAAGCGGCGCTTCGGAGCGCACCGCTGCCGCTCCAGTGATCTGTGCGCGAAGTAGCCGCTTCTTGTCCTCCGGCAGCCGGAGATCGCGGTAGCTTGCAAGAGGCGAAGAAGGAAGCCGCGAAGAAGCCGGCTTGTGTGCGAAGCTCGCAGACAGCTGCGGGACGGTGGCTGCTGCTCTCCTGCCTCTTGAATTCACTCTTGGCATGCCAATGGAAGGTGTTCCAGGACAACTTTCCTGGCTTTTGACATAGTCGTCATGCATCCCACCTTGGAAATTCTTGTTGCTCCCCAGAGGCTCCGAGATGCAGAGAACACGGTGGCAGCTGCTGAAAAGAAGGGCAACTGTGAGTTGGTCAAGAAGCAAGAACCTAGGCTGCTGACTGTGCTTGGCAAGGAGGAGCTGCTGGATTCTTGCAATTGCCTTCAGTGCGCACAGAAGCCCGCTGCTCTGCTGCTTGCTTTTTCGCCTTCAGTCAATTACACACTGCTGAAGCTGAGGCAGGCTGTTCAGCTTTGCTGCTTTTCAGCATCTCAGCTGCCCTTCTGCTCTGTGACAGCTCTCCAGGCTTCTTGCCTTCGCCAGGCTGCAACGTGCCCGCTAGTACCCAGAACTGGGCAGGAGTGGGCAGGGAGCACGGCCATCTGCCAGCAGGTTGCAGCTTGCCCAGGAAAGTGCAGTGTCCTTGGAATGTGCAGCAAATCTTATTTCCTGGCAAAGTCGGGCTAAGTGAGCAGTGCTGGTACACTTTCTCCTTGAGAACTGAAGCGGAAAAGCTTTTGGCTAAGATGTAGGCGACTAGAGAGGCAGAATACGCAGCTCCGGAGCTGGCCGAAAGCAAGTGCCGCTTGCCGGCGTCTTTCGGCAGAAGCGGCGCTTCGGAGCGCACCGCTGCCGCTCCAGTGATCTGTGCGCGAAGTAGCCGCTTCTTGTCCTCCGGCAGCCGGAGATCGCGGTAGCTTGCAAGAGGCGAAGAAGGAAGCCGCGAAGAAGCCGGCTTGTGTGCGAAGCTCGCAGACAGCTGCAGGACGGTGGCTGCTGCTCTCCTGCCTCTTGAATTCACTCTTGGCATGCCAATGGAAGGTGTTCCAGGACAACTTTCCTGGGTTTTGACATAGTCGTCATGCATCCCACCTTGGAAATTCTTGTTGCTCCCCAGAGGCTCCGAGATGCAGAGAACACGGTGGCAGCTGCTGAAAAGAAGGGCAACTGTGAGTTGGTCAAGAAGCAAGAACCTAGGCAGCTGCCTGTGCTTGGCAAGGAGCAGCTGCTGGATTCTTGCAATTGCCTTCAGTGCGCACAGAAGCCCGCTGCTCTGCTGCTTGCTTTTTCGCCTTCAGTCAATTACACACTGCTGAAGCTGAGGCAGGCTGTTCAGCTTTGCTGCTTTTCAGCATCTCAGCTGCCCTTCTGCTCTGTGACAGCTCTCCAGGCTTCTTGCCTTCGCCAGGCTGCAACGTGCCCGCTAGTACCCAGAACTGGGCAGGAGTGGGCAGAGAGCACGGCCATCTGCCAGCAGGTTGCAGCTTGCCCAGGAAAGTGCAGTGTCCTTGGAATGTGCAGCAAATCCTATTTCCTGGCAAGGTCGGGCTAAGTGAGCAGTGCTGGTACACTTTCTCCTTGAGAACTGGAGCGGAAAAGCTTTTGGCTAAGATGTAGGCGACTAGAGAGGCAGAATACGCAGCTCCGGAGCTGGCCGAAAGCAAGTGCCGCTTGCCGGCGTCTTTCGGCAGAAGCGGCGCTTCGGAGCGCACCGCTGCCGCTCCAGTGATCTGTGCGCGAAGTAGCCGCTTCTTGTCCTCCGGCAGCCGGAGATCGCGGTAGCTTGCAAGAGGCGAAGAAGGAAGCCGCGAAGAAGCCGGCTTGTGTGCGAAGCTCGCAGACAGCTGCGGGACGGTGGCTGCTGCTCTCCTGCCTCTTGAATTCACTCTTGGCATGCCAATGGAAGGTGTTCCAGGACAACTTTCCTGGCTTTTGACATAGTCGTCATGCATCCCACCTTGGAAATTCTTGTTGCTCCCCAGAGGCTCCGAGATGCAGAGAACACGGTGGCAGCTGCTGAAAAGAAGGGCAACTGTGAGTTGGTCAAGAAGCAAGAACCTAGGCAGCTGACTGTGCTTGGCAAGGAGGAGCTGCTGGATTCTTGCAATTGCCTTCAGTGCGCACAGAAGCCCGCTGCTCTGCTGCTTGCTTTTTCGCCTTCAGTCAATTACACACTGCTGAAGCTGAGGCAGGCTGTTCAGCTTTGCTGCTTTTCAGCATCTCAGCTGCCCTTCTGCTCTGTGACAGCTCTCCAGGCTTCTTGCCTTCGCCAGGCTGCAACGTGCCCGCTAGTACCCAGAACTGGGCAGGAGTGGGCAGAGAGCACGGCCATCTGCCAGCAGGTTGCAGCTTGCCCAGGAAAGTGCAGTGTCCTTGGAATGTGCAGCAAATCCAATTTCCTGGCAAGGTCGGGTTAAGTGAGCAGTGCTGGTACACTTTCTCCTTGAGAACTGGAGCGGAAAAGCTTTTGGCTAAGATGTAGGCGACTAGAGAGGCAGAATACGCAGCTCCGGAGCTGGCCGAAAGCAAGTGCCGCTTGCCGGCGTCTTTCGGCAGAAGCGGCGCTTCGGAGCGCACCGCTGCCGCTCCAGTGATCTGTGCGCGAAGTAGCCGCTTCTTGTCCTCCGGCAGCCGGAGATCGCGGTAGCTTGCAAGAGGCGAAGAAGGAAGCCGCGAAGAAGCCGGCTTGTGTGCGAAGCTCGCAGACAGCTGCGGGACGGTGGCTGCTGCTCTCCTGCCTCTTGAATTCACTCTTGGCATGCCAATGGAAGGTGTTCCAGGACAACTTTCCTGGGTTTTGACATAGTCGTCATGCATCCCACCTTGGAAATTCTTGTTGCTCCCCAGAGGCTCCGAGATGCAGAGAACACGGTGGCAGCTGCTGAAAAGAAGGGCAACTGTGAGTTGGTCAAGAAGCAAGAACCTAGGCTGCTGACTGTGCTTGGCAAGGAGGAGCTGCTGGATTCTTGCAATTGCCTTCAGTGCGCACAGAAGCCCGCTGCTCTGCTGCTTGCTTTTTCGCCTTCAGTCAATTACACACTGCTGAAGCTGAGGCAGGCTGTTCAGCTTTGCTGCTTTTCAGCATCTCAGCTGCCCTTCTGCTCTGTGACAGCTCTCCAGGCTTCTTGCCTTCGCCAGGCTGCAACGTGCCCGCTAGTACCCAGAACTGGGCAGGAGTGGGCAGGGAGCACGGCCATCTGCCAGCAGGTTGCAGCTTGCCCAGGAAAGTGCAGTGTCCTTGGAATGTGCAGCAAATCTTATTTCCTGGCAAGGTCGGGCTAAGTGAGCAGTGCTGGTACACTTTCTCCTTGAGAACTGGAGCGGAAAAGCTTTTGGCTAAGATGTAGGCGACTAGAGAGGCAGAATACGCAGCTCCGGAGCTGGCCGAAAGCAAGTGCCGCTTGCCGGCGTCTTTCGGCAGAAGCGGCGCTTCGGAGCGCACCGCTGCCGCTCCAGTGATCTGTGCGCGAAGTAGCCGCTTCTTGTCCTCCGGCAGCCGGAGATCGCGGTAGCTTGCAAGAGGCGAAGAAGGAAGCCGCGAAGAAGCCGGCTTGTGTGCGAAGCTCGCAGACAGCTGCGGGACCGTGGCTGCTGCTCTCCTGCCTCTTGAATTCACTCTTGGCATGCCAATGGAAGGTGTTCCAGGACAACTTTCCTGGGTTTTGACATAGTCGTCATGCATCCCACCTTGGAAATTCTTGTTGCTCCCCAGAGGCTCCGAGATGCAGAGAACACGGTGGCAGCTGCTGAAAAGAAGGGCAACTGTGAGTTGGTCAAGAAGCAGAACCTAGGCAGCTGCCTGTGCTTGGCAAGGAGCAGCTGCTGGATTCTTGCAATTGCCTTCAGTGCGCACAGAAGCCCGCTGCTCTGCTGCTTGCTTTTTCGCCTTCAGTCAATTACACACTGCTGAAGCTGAGGCAGGCTGTTCAGCTTTGCTGCTTTTCAGCATCTCAGCTGCCCTTCTGCTCTGTGACAGCTCTCCAGGCTTCTTGCCTTCGCCAGGCTGCAACGTGCCCGCTAGTACCCAGAACTGGGCAGGAGTGGGCAGGGAGCACGGCCATCTGCCAGCAGGTTGCAGCTTGCCCAGGAAAGTGCAGTGTCCTTGAATGTGCAGCAAATCCAATTTCCTGGCAAGGTCGGGCTAAGTGAGCAGTGCTGGTACACTTTCTCCTTGAGAACTGGAGCGGAAAAGCTTTTGGCTAAGATGTAGGCGACTAGAGAGGCAGAATACGCAGCTCCGGAGCTGGCCGAAAGCAAGTGCCGCTTGCCGGCGTCTTTCGGCAGAAGCGGCGCTTCGGAGCGCACCGCTGCCGCTCCAGTGATCTGTGCGCGAAGTAGCCGCTTCTTGTCCTCCGGCAGCCGGAGATCGCGGTAGCTTGCAAGAGGCGAAGAACGAAGCCGCGAAGAAGCCGGCTTGTGTGCGAAGCTCGCAGACAGCTGCGGGACGGTGGCTGCTGCTCTCCTGCCTCTTGAATTCACTCTTGGCATGCCAATGGAAGGTGTTCCAGGACAACTTTCCTGGGTTTTGACATAGTCGTCATGCATCCCACCTTGGAAATTCTTGTTGCTCCCCAGAGGCTCCGAGATGCAGAGAACACGGTGGCAGCTGCTGAAAAGAAGGGCAACTGTGAGTTGGTCAAGAAGCAAGAACCTAGGCAGCTGACTGTGCTTGGCAAGGAGCAGCTGCTGGATTCTTGCAATTGCCTTCAGTGCGCACAGAAGCCCGCTGCTCTGCTGCTTGCTTTTTCGCCTTCAGTCAATTACACACTGCTGAAGCTGAGGCAGGCTGTTCAGCTTTGCTGCTTTTCAGCATCTCAGCTGCCCTTCTGCTCTGTGACAGCTCTCCAGGCTTCTTGCCTTCGCCAGGCTGCAACGTGCCCGCTAGTACCAAGAACTGGGCAGGAGTGGGCAGAGAGCACGGCCATCTGCCAGCAGGTTGCAGCTTGCCCAGGAAAGTGCAGTGTCCTTGGAATGTGCAGCAAATCTTATTTCCTGGCAAGGTCGGGCTAAGTGAGCAGTGCTGGTACACTTTCTCCTTGAGAACTGGAGCGGAAAAGCTTTTGGCTAAGATGTAGGCGACTAGAGAGGCAGAATACGCAGCTCCGGAGCTGGCCGAAAGCAAGTGCCGCTTGCCGGCGTCTTTCGGCAGAAGCGGCGCTTCGGAGCGCACCGCTGCCGCTCCAGTGATCTGTGCGCGAAGTAGCCGCTTCTTGTCCTCCGGCAGCCGGAGATCGCGGTAGCTTGCAAGAGGCGAAGAACGAAGCCGCGAAGAAGCCGGCTTGTGTGCGAAGCTCGCAGACAGCTGCGGGACGGTGGCTGCTGCTCTCCTGCCTCTTGAATTCACTCTTGGCATGCCAATGGAAGGTGTTCCAGGACAACTTTCCTGGGTTTTGACATAGTCGTCATGCATCCCACCTTGGAAATTCTTGTTGCTCCCCAGAGGCTCCGAGATGCAGAGAACACGGTGGCAGCTGCTGAAAAGAAGGGCAACTGTGAGTTGGTCAAGAAGCAAGAACCTAGGCAGCTGCCTGTGCTTGGCAAGGAGCAGCTGCTGGATTCTTGCAATTGCCTTCAGTGCGCACAGAAGCCCGCTGCTCTGCTGCTTGCTTTTTCGCCTTCAGTCAATTACACACTGCTGAAGCTGAGGCAGGCTGTTCAGCTTTGCTGCTTTTCAGCATCTCAGCTGCCCTTCTGCTCTGTGACAGCTCTCCAGGCTTCTTGCCTTCGCCAGGCTGCAACGTGCCCGCTAGTACCAAGAACTGGGCAGGAGTGGGCAGAGAGCACGGCCATCTGCCAGCAGGTTGCAGCTTGCCCAGGAAAGTGCAGTGTCCTTGGAATGTGCAGCAAATCTTATTTCCTGGCAAGGTCGGGCTAAGTGAGCAGTGCTGGTACACTTTCTCCTTGAGAACTGGAGCGGAAAAGCTTTTGGCTAAGATGTAGGCGACTAGAGAGGCAGAATACGCAGCTCCGGAGCTGGCCGAAAGCAAGTGCCGCTTGCCGGCGTCTTTCGGCAGAAGCGGCGCTTCGGAGCGCACCGCTGCCGCTCCAGTGATCTGTGCGCGAAGTAGCCGCTTCTTGTCCTCCGGCAGCCGGAGATCGCGGTAGCTTGCAAGAGGCGAAGAACGAAGCCGCGAAGAAGCCGGCTTGTGTGCGAAGCTCGCAGACAGCTGCGGGACGGTGGCTGCTGCTCTCCTGCCTCTTGAATTCACTCTTGGCATGCCAATGGAAGGTGTTCCAGGACAACTTTCCTGGGTTTTGACATAGTCGTCATGCATCCCACCTTGGAAATTCTTGTTGCTCCCCAGAGGCTCCGAGATGCAGAGAACACGGTGGCAGCTGCTGAAAAGAAGGGCAACTGTGAGTTGGTCAAGAAGCAAGAACCTAGGCAGCTGCCTGTGCTTGGCAAGGAGCAGCTGCTGGATTCTTGCAATTGCCTTCAGTGCGCACAGAAGCCCGCTGCTCTGCTGCTTGCTTTTTCGCCTTCAGTCAATTACACACTGCTGAAGCTGAGGCAGGCTGTTCAGCTTTGCTGCTTTTCAGCATCTCAGCTGCCCTTCTGCTCTGTGACAGCTCTCCAGGCTTCTTGCCTTCGCCAGGCTGCAACGTGCCCGCTAGTACCAAGAACTGGGCAGGAGTGGGCAGAGAGCACGGCCATCTGCCAGCAGGTTGCAGCTTGCCCAGGAAAGTGCAGTGTCCTTGGAATGTGCAGCAAATCTTATTTCCTGGCAAGGTCGGGCTAAGTGAGCAGTGCTGGTACACTTTCTCCTTGAGAACTGGAGCGGAAAAGCTTTTGGCTAAGATGTAGGCGACTAGAGAGGCAGAATACGCAGCTCCGGAGCTGGCCGAAAGCAAGTGCCGCTTGCCGGCGTCTTTCGGCAGAAGCGGCGCTTCGGAGCGCACCGCTGCCGCTCCAGTGATCTGTGCGCGAAGTAGCCGCTTCTTGTCCTCCGGCAGCCGGAGATCGCGGTAGCTTGCAAGAGGCGAAGAACGAAGCCGCGAAGAAGCCGGCTTGTGTGCGAAGCTCGCAGACAGCTGCGGGACGGTGGCTGCTGCTCTCCTGCCTCTTGAATTCACTCTTGGCATGCCAATGGAAGGTGTTCCAGGACAACTTTCCTGGGTTTTGACATAGTCGTCATGCATCCCACCTTGGAAATTCTTGTTGCTCCCCAGAGGCTCCGAGATGCAGAGAACACGGTGGCAGCTGCTGAAAAGAAGGGCAACTGTGAGTTGGTCAAGAAGCAAGAACCTAGGCAGCTGCCTGTGCTTGGCAAGGAGCAGCTGCTGGATTCTTGCAATTGCCTTCAGTGCGCACAGAAGCCCGCTGCTCTGCTGCTTGCTTTTTCGCCTTCAGTCAATTACACACTGCTGAAGCTGAGGCAGGCTGTTCAGCTTTGCTGCTTTTCAGCATCTCAGCTGCCCTTCTGCTCTGTGACAGCTCTCCAGGCTTCTTGCCTTCGCCAGGCTGCAACGTGCCCGCTAGTACCAAGAACTGGGCAGGAGTGGGCAGAGAGCACGGCCATCTGCCAGCAGGTTGCAGCTTGCCCAGGAAAGTGCAGTGTCCTTGGAATGTGCAGCAAATCTTATTTCCTGGCAAGGTCGGGCTAAGTGAGCAGTGCTGGTACACTTTCTCCTTGAGAACTGGAGCGGAAAAGCTTTTGGCTAAGATGTAGGCGACTAGAGAGGCAGAATACGCAGCTCCGGAGCTGGCCGAAAGCAAGTGCCGCTTGCCGGCGTCTTTCGGCAGAAGCGGCGCTTCGGAGCGCACCGCTGCCGCTCCAGTGATCTGTGCGCGAAGTAGCCGCTTCTTGTCCTCCGGCAGCCGGAGATCGCGGTAGCTTGCAAGAGGCGAAGAACGAAGCCGCGAAGAAGCCGGCTTGTGTGCGAAGCTCGCAGACAGCTGCGGGACGGTGGCTGCTGCTCTCCTGCCTCTTGAATTCACTCTTGGCATGCCAATGGAAGGTGTTCCAGGACAACTTTCCTGGGTTTTGACATAGTCGTCATGCATCCCACCTTGGAAATTCTTGTTGCTCCCCAGAGGCTCCGAGATGCAGAGAACACGGTGGCAGCTGCTGAAAAGAAGGGCAACTGTGAGTTGGTCAAGAAGCAAGAACCTAGGCAGCTGCCTGTGCTTGGCAAGGAGCAGCTGCTGGATTCTTGCAATTGCCTTCAGTGCGCACAGAAGCCCGCTGCTCTGCTGCTTGCTTTTTCGCCTTCAGTCAATTACACACTGCTGAAGCTGAGGCAGGCTGTTCAGCTTTGCTGCTTTTCAGCATCTCAGCTGCCCTTCTGCTCTGTGACAGCTCTCCAGGCTTCTTGCCTTCGCCAGGCTGCAACGTGCCCGCTAGTACCAAGAACTGGGCAGGAGTGGGCAGAGAGCACGGCCATCTGCCAGCAGGTTGCAGCTTGCCCAGGAAAGTGCAGTGTCCTTGGAATGTGCAGCAAATCTTATTTCCTGGCAAGGTCGGGCTAAGTGAGCAGTGCTGGTACACTTTCTCCTTGAGAACTGGAGCGGAAAAGCTTTTGGCTAAGATGTAGGCGACTAGAGAGGCAGAATACGCAGCTCCGGAGCTGGCCGAAAGCAAGTGCCGCTTGCCGGCGTCTTTCGGCAGAAGCGGCGCTTCGGAGCGCACCGCTGCCGCTCCAGTGATCTGTGCGCGAAGTAGCCGCTTCTTGTCCTCCGGCAGCCGGAGATCGCGGTAGCTTGCAAGAGGCGAAGAACGAAGCCGCGAAGAAGCCGGCTTGTGTGCGAAGCTCGCAGACAGCTGCGGGACGGTGGCTGCTGCTCTCCTGCCTCTTGAATTCACTCTTGGCATGCCAATGGAAGGTGTTCCAGGACAACTTTCCTGGGTTTTGACATAGTCGTCATGCATCCCACCTTGGAAATTCTTGTTGCTCCCCAGAGGCTCCGAGATGCAGAGAACACGGTGGCAGCTGCTGAAAAGAAGGGCAACTGTGAGTTGGTCAAGAAGCAAGAACCTAGGCAGCTGACTGTGCTTGGCAAGGAGCAGCTGCTGGATTCTTGCAATTGCCTTCAGTGCGCACAGAAGCCCGCTGCTCTGCTGCTTGCTTTTTCGCCTTCAGTCAATTACACACTGCTGAAGCTGAGGCAGGCTGTTCAGCTTTGCTGCTTTTCAGCATCTCAGCTGCCCTTCTGCTCTGTGACAGCTCTCCAGGCTTCTTGCCTTCGCCAGGCTGCAACGTGCCCGCTAGTACCAAGAACTGGGCAGGAGTGGGCAGAGAGCACGGCCATCTGCCAGCAGGTTGCAGCTTGCCCAGGAAAGTGCAGTGTCCTTGGAATGTGCAGCAAATCTTATTTCCTGGCAAGGTCGGGCTAAGTGAGCAGTGCTGGTACACTTTCTCCTTGAGAACTGGAGCGGAAAAGCTTTTGGCTAAGATGTAGGCGACTAGAGAGGCAGAATACGCAGCTCCGGAGCTGGCCGAAAGCAAGTGCCGCTTGCCGGCGTCTTTCGGCAGAAGCGGCGCTTCGGAGCGCACCGCTGCCGCTCCAGTGATCTGTGCGCGAAGTAGCCGCTTCTTGTCCTCCGGCAGCCGGAGATCGCGGTAGCTTGCAAGAGGCGAAGAACGAAGCCGCGAAGAAGCCGGCTTGTGTGCGAAGCTCGCAGACAGCTGCGGGACGGTGGCTGCTGCTCTCCTGCCTCTTGAATTCACTCTTGGCATGCCAATGGAAGGTGTTCCAGGACAACTTTCCTGGGTTTTGACATAGTCGTCATGCATCCCACCTTGGAAATTCTTGTTGCTCCCCAGAGGCTCCGAGATGCAGAGAACACGGTGGCAGCTGCTGAAAAGAAGGGCAACTGTGAGTTGGTCAAGAAGCAAGAACCTAGGCAGCTGCCTGTGCTTGGCAAGGAGCAGCTGCTGGATTCTTGCAATTGCCTTCAGTGCGCACAGAAGCCCGCTGCTCTGCTGCTTGCTTTTTCGCCTTCAGTCAATTACACACTGCTGAAGCTGAGGCAGGCTGTTCAGCTTTGCTGCTTTTCAGCATCTCAGCTGCCCTTCTGCTCTGTGACAGCTCTCCAGGCTTCTTGCCTTCGCCAGGCTGCAACGTGCCCGCTAGTACCAAGAACTGGGCAGGAGTGGGCAGAGAGCACGGCCATCTGCCAGCAGGTTGCAGCTTGCCCAGGAAAGTGCAGTGTCCTTGGAATGTGCAGCAAATCTTATTTCCTGGCAAGGTCGGGCTAAGTGAGCAGTGCTGGTACACTTTCTCCTTGAGAACTGGAGCGGAAAAGCTTTTGGCTAAGATGTAGGCGACTAGAGAGGCAGAATACGCAGCTCCGGAGCTGGCCGAAAGCAAGTGCCGCTTGCCGGCGTCTTTCGGCAGAAGCGGCGCTTCGGAGCGCACCGCTGCCGCTCCAGTGATCTGTGCGCGAAGTAGCCGCTTCTTGTCCTCCGGCAGCCGGAGATCGCGGTAGCTTGCAAGAGGCGAAGAACGAAGCCGCGAAGAAGCCGGCTTGTGTGCGAAGCTCGCAGACAGCTGCGGGACGGTGGCTGCTGCTCTCCTGCCTCTTGAATTCACTCTTGGCATGCCAATGGAAGGTGTTCCAGGACAACTTTCCTGGGTTTTGACATAGTCGTCATGCATCCCACCTTGGAAATTCTTGTTGCTCCCCAGAGGCTCCGAGATGCAGAGAACACGGTGGCAGCTGCTGAAAAGAAGGGCAACTGTGAGTTGGTCAAGAAGCAAGAACCTAGGCAGCTGCCTGTGCTTGGCAAGGAGCAGCTGCTGGATTCTTGCAATTGCCTTCAGTGCGCACAGAAGCCCGCTGCTCTGCTGCTTGCTTTTTCGCCTTCAGTCAATTACACACTGCTGAAGCTGAGGCAGGCTGTTCAGCTTTGCTGCTTTTCAGCATCTCAGCTGCCCTTCTGCTCTGTGACAGCTCTCCAGGCTTCTTGCCTTCGCCAGGCTGCAACGTGCCCGCTAGTACCAAGAACTGGGCAGGAGTGGGCAGAGAGCACGGCCATCTGCCAGCAGGTTGCAGCTTGCCCAGGAAAGTGCAGTGTCCTTGGAATGTGCAGCAAATCTTATTTCCTGGCAAGGTCGGGCTAAGTGAGCAGTGCTGGTACACTTTCTCCTTGAGAACTGGAGCGGAAAAGCTTTTGGCTAAGATGTAGGCGACTAGAGAGGCAGAATACGCAGCTCCGGAGCTGGCCGAAAGCAAGTGCCGCTTGCCGGCGTCTTTCGGCAGAAGCGGCGCTTCGGAGCGCACCGCTGCCGCTCCAGTGATCTGTGCGCGAAGTAGCCGCTTCTTGTCCTCCGGCAGCCGGAGATCGCGGTAGCTTGCAAGAGGCGAAGAACGAAGCCGCGAAGAAGCCGGCTTGTGTGCGAAGCTCGCAGACAGCTGCGGGACGGTGGCTGCTGCTCTCCTGCCTCTTGAATTCACTCTTGGCATGCCAATGGAAGGTGTTCCAGGACAACTTTCCTGGGTTTTGACATAGTCGTCATGCATCCCACCTTGGAAATTCTTGTTGCTCCCCAGAGGCTCCGAGATGCAGAGAACACGGTGGCAGCTGCTGAAAAGAAGGGCAACTGTGAGTTGGTCAAGAAGCAAGAACCTAGGCAGCTGCCTGTGCTTGGCAAGGAGCAGCTGCTGGATTCTTGCAATTGCCTTCAGTGCGCACAGAAGCCCGCTGCTCTGCTGCTTGCTTTTTCGCCTTCAGTCAATTACACACTGCTGAAGCTGAGGCAGGCTGTTCAGCTTTGCTGCTTTTCAGCATCTCAGCTGCCCTTCTGCTCTGTGACAGCTCTCCAGGCTTCTTGCCTTCGCCAGGCTGCAACGTGCCCGCTAGTACCAAGAACTGGGCAGGAGTGGGCAGAGAGCACGGCCATCTGCCAGCAGGTTGCAGCTTGCCCAGGAAAGTGCAGTGTCCTTGGAATGTGCAGCAAATCTTATTTCCTGGCAAGGTCGGGCTAAGTGAGCAGTGCTGGTACACTTTCTCCTTGAGAACTGGAGCGGAAAAGCTTTTGGCTAAGATGTAGGCGACTAGAGAGGCAGAATACGCAGCTCCGGAGCTGGCCGAAAGCAAGTGCCGCTTGCCGGCGTCTTTCGGCAGAAGCGGCGCTTCGGAGCGCACCGCTGCCGCTCCAGTGATCTGTGCGCGAAGTAGCCGCTTCTTGTCCTCCGGCAGCCGGAGATCGCGGTAGCTTGCAAGAGGCGAAGAACGAAGCCGCGAAGAAGCCGGCTTGTGTGCGAAGCTCGCAGACAGCTGCGGGACGGTGGCTGCTGCTCTCCTGCCTCTTGAATTCACTCTTGGCATGCCAATGGAAGGTGTTCCAGGACAACTTTCCTGGGTTTTGACATAGTCGTCATGCATCCCACCTTGGAAATTCTTGTTGCTCCCCAGAGGCTCCGAGATGCAGAGAACACGGTGGCAGCTGCTGAAAAGAAGGGCAACTGTGAGTTGGTCAAGAAGCAAGAACCTAGGCAGCTGCCTGTGCTTGGCAAGGAGCAGCTGCTGGATTCTTGCAATTGCCTTCAGTGCGCACAGAAGCCCGCTGCTCTGCTGCTTGCTTTTTCGCCTTCAGTCAATTACACACTGCTGAAGCTGAGGCAGGCTGTTCAGCTTTGCTGCTTTTCAGCATCTCAGCTGCCCTTCTGCTCTGTGACAGCTCTCCAGGCTTCTTGCCTTCGCCAGGCTGCAACGTGCCCGCTAGTACCAAGAACTGGGCAGGAGTGGGCAGAGAGCACGGCCATCTGCCAGCAGGTTGCAGCTTGCCCAGGAAAGTGCAGTGTCCTTGGAATGTGCAGCAAATCTTATTTCCTGGCAAGGTCGGGCTAAGTGAGCAGTGCTGGTACACTTTCTCCTTGAGAACTGGAGCGGAAAAGCTTTTGGCTAAGATGTAGGCGACTAGAGAGGCAGAATACGCAGCTCCGGAGCTGGCCGAAAGCAAGTGCCGCTTGCCGGCGTCTTTCGGCAGAAGCGGCGCTTCGGAGCGCACCGCTGCCGCTCCAGTGATCTGTGCGCGAAGTAGCCGCTTCTTGTCCTCCGGCAGCCGGAGATCGCGGTAGCTTGCAAGAGGCGAAGAACGAAGCCGCGAAGAAGCCGGCTTGTGTGCGAAGCTCGCAGACAGCTGCGGGACGGTGGCTGCTGCTCTCCTGCCTCTTGAATTCACTCTTGGCATGCCAATGGAAGGTGTTCCAGGACAACTTTCCTGGGTTTTGACATAGTCGTCATGCATCCCACCTTGGAAATTCTTGTTGCTCCCCAGAGGCTCCGAGATGCAGAGAACACGGTGGCAGCTGCTGAAAAGAAGGGCAACTGTGAGTTGGTCAAGAAGCAAGAACCTAGGCAGCTGCCTGTGCTTGGCAAGGAGCAGCTGCTGGATTCTTGCAATTGCCTTCAGTGCGCACAGAAGCCCGCTGCTCTGCTGCTTGCTTTTTCGCCTTCAGTCAATTACACACTGCTGAAGCTGAGGCAGGCTGTTCAGCTTTGCTGCTTTTCAGCATCTCAGCTGCCCTTCTGCTCTGTGACAGCTCTCCAGGCTTCTTGCCTTCGCCAGGCTGCAACGTGCCCGCTAGTACCAAGAACTGGGCAGGAGTGGGCAGAGAGCACGGCCATCTGCCAGCAGGTTGCAGCTTGCCCAGGAAAGTGCAGTGTCCTTGGAATGTGCAGCAAATCTTATTTCCTGGCAAGGTCGGGCTAAGTGAGCAGTGCTGGTACACTTTCTCCTTGAGAACTGGAGCGGAAAAGCTTTTGGCTAAGATGTAGGCGACTAGAGAGGCAGAATACGCAGCTCCGGAGCTGGCCGAAAGCAAGTGCCGCTTGCCGGCGTCTTTCGGCAGAAGCGGCGCTTCGGAGCGCACCGCTGCCGCTCCAGTGATCTGTGCGCGAAGTAGCCGCTTCTTGTCCTCCGGCAGCCGGAGATCGCGGTAGCTTGCAAGAGGCGAAGAACGAAGCCGCGAAGAAGCCGGCTTGTGTGCGAAGCTCGCAGACAGCTGCGGGACGGTGGCTGCTGCTCTCCTGCCTCTTGAATTCACTCTTGGCATGCCAATGGAAGGTGTTCCAGGACAACTTTCCTGGGTTTTGACATAGTCGTCATGCATCCCACCTTGGAAATTCTTGTTGCTCCCCAGAGGCTCCGAGATGCAGAGAACACGGTGGCAGCTGCTGAAAAGAAGGGCAACTGTGAGTTGGTCAAGAAGCAAGAACCTAGGCAGCTGCCTGTGCTTGGCAAGGAGCAGCTGCTGGATTCTTGCAATTGCCTTCAGTGCGCACAGAAGCCCGCTGCTCTGCTGCTTGCTTTTTCGCCTTCAGTCAATTACACACTGCTGAAGCTGAGGCAGGCTGTTCAGCTTTGCTGCTTTTCAGCATCTCAGCTGCCCTTCTGCTCTGTGACAGCTCTCCAGGCTTCTTGCCTTCGCCAGGCTGCAACGTGCCCGCTAGTACCAAGAACTGGGCAGGAGTGGGCAGAGAGCACGGCCATCTGCCAGCAGGTTGCAGCTTGCCCAGGAAAGTGCAGTGTCCTTGGAATGTGCAGCAAATCTTATTTCCTGGCAAGGTCGGGCTAAGTGAGCAGTGCTGGTACACTTTCTCCTTGAGAACTGGAGCGGAAAAGCTTTTGGCTAAGATGTAGGCGACTAGAGAGGCAGAATACGCAGCTCCGGAGCTGGCCGAAAGCAAGTGCCGCTTGCCGGCGTCTTTCGGCAGAAGCGGCGCTTCGGAGCGCACCGCTGCCGCTCCAGTGATCTGTGCGCGAAGTAGCCGCTTCTTGTCCTCCGGCAGCCGGAGATCGCGGTAGCTTGCAAGAGGCGAAGAACGAAGCCGCGAAGAAGCCGGCTTGTGTGCGAAGCTCGCAGACAGCTGCGGGACGGTGGCTGCTGCTCTCCTGCCTCTTGAATTCACTCTTGGCATGCCAATGGAAGGTGTTCCAGGACAACTTTCCTGGGTTTTGACATAGTCGTCATGCATCCCACCTTGGAAATTCTTGTTGCTCCCCAGAGGCTCCGAGATGCAGAGAACACGGTGGCAGCTGCTGAAAAGAAGGGCAACTGTGAGTTGGTCAAGAAGCAAGAACCTAGGCAGCTGCCTGTGCTTGGCAAGGAGCAGCTGCTGGATTCTTGCAATTGCCTTCAGTGCGCACAGAAGCCCGCTGCTCTGCTGCTTGCTTTTTCGCCTTCAGTCAATTACACACTGCTGAAGCTGAGGCAGGCTGTTCAGCTTTGCTGCTTTTCAGCATCTCAGCTGCCCTTCTGCTCTGTGACAGCTCTCCAGGCTTCTTGCCTTCGCCAGGCTGCAACGTGCCCGCTAGTACCAAGAACTGGGCAGGAGTGGGCAGAGAGCACGGCCATCTGCCAGCAGGTTGCAGCTTGCCCAGGAAAGTGCAGTGTCCTTGGAATGTGCAGCAAATCTTATTTCCTGGCAAGGTCGGGCTAAGTGAGCAGTGCTGGTACACTTTCTCCTTGAGAACTGGAGCGGAAAAGCTTTTGGCTAAGATGTAGGCGACTAGAGAGGCAGAATACGCAGCTCCGGAGCTGGCCGAAAGCAAGTGCCGCTTGCCGGCGTCTTTCGGCAGAAGCGGCGCTTCGGAGCGCACCGCTGCCGCTCCAGTGATCTGTGCGCGAAGTAGCCGCTTCTTGTCCTCCGGCAGCCGGAGATCGCGGTAGCTTGCAAGAGGCGAAGAACGAAGCCGCGAAGAAGCCGGCTTGTGTGCGAAGCTCGCAGACAGCTGCGGGACGGTGGCTGCTGCTCTCCTGCCTCTTGAATTCACTCTTGGCATGCCAATGGAAGGTGTTCCAGGACAACTTTCCTGGGTTTTGACATAGTCGTCATGCATCCCACCTTGGAAATTCTTGTTGCTCCCCAGAGGCTCCGAGATGCAGAGAACACGGTGGCAGCTGCTGAAAAGAAGGGCAACTGTGAGTTGGTCAAGAAGCAAGAACCTAGGCAGCTGCCTGTGCTTGGCAAGGAGCAGCTGCTGGATTCTTGCAATTGCCTTCAGTGCGCACAGAAGCCCGCTGCTCTGCTGCTTGCTTTTTCGCCTTCAGTCAATTACACACTGCTGAAGCTGAGGCAGGCTGTTCAGCTTTGCTGCTTTTCAGCATCTCAGCTGCCCTTCTGCTCTGTGACAGCTCTCCAGGCTTCTTGCCTTCGCCAGGCTGCAACGTGCCCGCTAGTACCAAGAACTGGGCAGGAGTGGGCAGAGAGCACGGCCATCTGCCAGCAGGTTGCAGCTTGCCCAGGAAAGTGCAGTGTCCTTGGAATGTGCAGCAAATCTTATTTCCTGGCAAGGTCGGGCTAAGTGAGCAGTGCTGGTACACTTTCTCCTTGAGAACTGGAGCGGAAAAGCTTTTGGCTAAGATGTAGGCGACTAGAGAGGCAGAATACGCAGCTCCGGAGCTGGCCGAAAGCAAGTGCCGCTTGCCGGCGTCTTTCGGCAGAAGCGGCGCTTCGGAGCGCACCGCTGCCGCTCCAGTGATCTGTGCGCGAAGTAGCCGCTTCTTGTCCTCCGGCAGCCGGAGATCGCGGTAGCTTGCAAGAGGCGAAGAACGAAGCCGCGAAGAAGCCGGCTTGTGTGCGAAGCTCGCAGACAGCTGCGGGACGGTGGCTGCTGCTCTCCTGCCTCTTGAATTCACTCTTGGCATGCCAATGGAAGGTGTTCCAGGACAACTTTCCTGGGTTTTGACATAGTCGTCATGCATCCCACCTTGGAAATTCTTGTTGCTCCCCAGAGGCTCCGAGATGCAGAGAACACGGTGGCAGCTGCTGAAAAGAAGGGCAACTGTGAGTTGGTCAAGAAGCAAGAACCTAGGCAGCTGCCTGTGCTTGGCAAGGAGCAGCTGCTGGATTCTTGCAATTGCCTTCAGTGCGCACAGAAGCCCGCTGCTCTGCTGCTTGCTTTTTCGCCTTCAGTCAATTACACACTGCTGAAGCTGAGGCAGGCTGTTCAGCTTTGCTGCTTTTCAGCATCTCAGCTGCCCTTCTGCTCTGTGACAGCTCTCCAGGCTTCTTGCCTTCGCCAGGCTGCAACGTGCCCGCTAGTACCAAGAACTGGGCAGGAGTGGGCAGAGAGCACGGCCATCTGCCAGCAGGTTGCAGCTTGCCCAGGAAAGTGCAGTGTCCTTGGAATGTGCAGCAAATCTTATTTCCTGGCAAGGTCGGGCTAAGTGAGCAGTGCTGGTACACTTTCTCCTTGAGAACTGGAGCGGAAAAGCTTTTGGCTAAGATGTAGGCGACTAGAGAGGCAGAATACGCAGCTCCGGAGCTGGCCGAAAGCAAGTGCCGCTTGCCGGCGTCTTTCGGCAGAAGCGGCGCTTCGGAGCGCACCGCTGCCGCTCCAGTGATCTGTGCGCGAAGTAGCCGCTTCTTGTCCTCCGGCAGCCGGAGATCGCGGTAGCTTGCAAGAGGCGAAGAACGAAGCCGCGAAGAAGCCGGCTTGTGTGCGAAGCTCGCAGACAGCTGCGGGACGGTGGCTGCTGCTCTCCTGCCTCTTGAATTCACTCTTGGCATGCCAATGGAAGGTGTTCCAGGACAACTTTCCTGGGTTTTGACATAGTCGTCATGCATCCCACCTTGGAAATTCTTGTTGCTCCCCAGAGGCTCCGAGATGCAGAGAACACGGTGGCAGCTGCTGAAAAGAAGGGCAACTGTGAGTTGGTCAAGAAGCAAGAACCTAGGCAGCTGCCTGTGCTTGGCAAGGAGCAGCTGCTGGATTCTTGCAATTGCCTTCAGTGCGCACAGAAGCCCGCTGCTCTGCTGCTTGCTTTTTCGCCTTCAGTCAATTACACACTGCTGAAGCTGAGGCAGGCTGTTCAGCTTTGCTGCTTTTCAGCATCTCAGCTGCCCTTCTGCTCTGTGACAGCTCTCCAGGCTTCTTGCCTTCGCCAGGCTGCAACGTGCCCGCTAGTACCAAGAACTGGGCAGGAGTGGGCAGAGAGCACGGCCATCTGCCAGCAGGTTGCAGCTTGCCCAGGAAAGTGCAGTGTCCTTGGAATGTGCAGCAAATCTTATTTCCTGGCAAGGTCGGGCTAAGTGAGCAGTGCTGGTACACTTTCTCCTTGAGAACTGGAGCGGAAAAGCTTTTGGCTAAGATGTAGGCGACTAGAGAGGCAGAATACGCAGCTCCGGAGCTGGCCGAAAGCAAGTGCCGCTTGCCGGCGTCTTTCGGCAGAAGCGGCGCTTCGGAGCGCACCGCTGCCGCTCCAGTGATCTGTGCGCGAAGTAGCCGCTTCTTGTCCTCCGGCAGCCGGAGATCGCGGTAGCTTGCAAGAGGCGAAGAACGAAGCCGCGAAGAAGCCGGCTTGTGTGCGAAGCTCGCAGACAGCTGCGGGACGGTGGCTGCTGCTCTCCTGCCTCTTGAATTCACTCTTGGCATGCCAATGGAAGGTGTTCCAGGACAACTTTCCTGGGTTTTGACATAGTCGTCATGCATCCCACCTTGGAAATTCTTGTTGCTCCCCAGAGGCTCCGAGATGCAGAGAACACGGTGGCAGCTGCTGAAAAGAAGGGCAACTGTGAGTTGGTCAAGAAGCAAGAACCTAGGCAGCTGCCTGTGCTTGGCAAGGAGCAGCTGCTGGATTCTTGCAATTGCCTTCAGTGCGCACAGAAGCCCGCTGCTCTGCTGCTTGCTTTTTCGCCTTCAGTCAATTACACACTGCTGAAGCTGAGGCAGGCTGTTCAGCTTTGCTGCTTTTCAGCATCTCAGCTGCCCTTCTGCTCTGTGACAGCTCTCCAGGCTTCTTGCCTTCGCCAGGCTGCAACGTGCCCGCTAGTACCAAGAACTGGGCAGGAGTGGGCAGAGAGCACGGCCATCTGCCAGCAGGTTGCAGCTTGCCCAGGAAAGTGCAGTGTCCTTGGAATGTGCAGCAAATCTTATTTCCTGGCAAGGTCGGGCTAAGTGAGCAGTGCTGGTACACTTTCTCCTTGAGAACTGGAGCGGAAAAGCTTTTGGCTAAGATGTAGGCGACTAGAGAGGCAGAATACGCAGCTCCGGAGCTGGCCGAAAGCAAGTGCCGCTTGCCGGCGTCTTTCGGCAGAAGCGGCGCTTCGGAGCGCACCGCTGCCGCTCCAGTGATCTGTGCGCGAAGTAGCCGCTTCTTGTCCTCCGGCAGCCGGAGATCGCGGTAGCTTGCAAGAGGCGAAGAACGAAGCCGCGAAGAAGCCGGCTTGTGTGCGAAGCTCGCAGACAGCTGCGGGACGGTGGCTGCTGCTCTCCTGCCTCTTGAATTCACTCTTGGCATGCCAATGGAAGGTGTTCCAGGACAACTTTCCTGGGTTTTGACATAGTCGTCATGCATCCCACCTTGGAAATTCTTGTTGCTCCCCAGAGGCTCCGAGATGCAGAGAACACGGTGGCAGCTGCTGAAAAGAAGGGCAACTGTGAGTTGGTCAAGAAGCAAGAACCTAGGCAGCTGCCTGTGCTTGGCAAGGAGCAGCTGCTGGATTCTTGCAATTGCCTTCAGTGCGCACAGAAGCCCGCTGCTCTGCTGCTTGCTTTTTCGCCTTCAGTCAATTACACACTGCTGAAGCTGAGGCAGGCTGTTCAGCTTTGCTGCTTTTCAGCATCTCAGCTGCCCTTCTGCTCTGTGACAGCTCTCCAGGCTTCTTGCCTTCGCCAGGCTGCAACGTGCCCGCTAGTACCAAGAACTGGGCAGGAGTGGGCAGAGAGCACGGCCATCTGCCAGCAGGTTGCAGCTTGCCCAGGAAAGTGCAGTGTCCTTGGAATGTGCAGCAAATCTTATTTCCTGGCAAGGTCGGGCTAAGTGAGCAGTGCTGGTACACTTTCTCCTTGAGAACTGGAGCGGAAAAGCTTTTGGCTAAGATGTAGGCGACTAGAGAGGCAGAATACGCAGCTCCGGAGCTGGCCGAAAGCAAGTGCCGCTTGCCGGCGTCTTTCGGCAGAAGCGGCGCTTCGGAGCGCACCGCTGCCGCTCCAGTGATCTGTGCGCGAAGTAGCCGCTTCTTGTCCTCCGGCAGCCGGAGATCGCGGTAGCTTGCAAGAGGCGAAGAACGAAGCCGCGAAGAAGCCGGCTTGTGTGCGAAGCTCGCAGACAGCTGCGGGACGGTGGCTGCTGCTCTCCTGCCTCTTGAATTCACTCTTGGCATGCCAATGGAAGGTGTTCCAGGACAACTTTCCTGGGTTTTGACATAGTCGTCATGCATCCCACCTTGGAAATTCTTGTTGCTCCCCAGAGGCTCCGAGATGCAGAGAACACGGTGGCAGCTGCTGAAAAGAAGGGCAACTGTGAGTTGGTCAAGAAGCAAGAACCTAGGCAGCTGCCTGTGCTTGGCAAGGAGCAGCTGCTGGATTCTTGCAATTGCCTTCAGTGCGCACAGAAGCCCGCTGCTCTGCTGCTTGCTTTTTCGCCTTCAGTCAATTACACACTGCTGAAGCTGAGGCAGGCTGTTCAGCTTTGCTGC
The DNA here is from genome assembly GCF_026979565.1 of Vidua chalybeata. Taxonomy (NCBI): domain Eukaryota; kingdom Metazoa; phylum Chordata; class Aves; order Passeriformes; family Viduidae; genus Vidua; species Vidua chalybeata. Next base: position 26,174,065 of record NC_071539.1, read on the forward strand.
TTTTCAGCATCTCAGCTGCCCTTCTGCTCTGTGACAGCTCTCCAGGCTTCTTGCCTTCGCCAGGCTGCAACGTGCCCGCTAGTACCAAGAACTGGGCAGGAGTGGGCAGAGAGCACGGCCATCTGCCAGCAGGTTGCAGCTTGCCCAGGAAAGTGCAGTGTCCTTGGAATGTGCAGCAAATCTTATTTCCTGGCAAGGTCGGGCTAAGTGAGCAGTGCTGGTACACTTTCTCCTTGAGAACTGGAGCGGAAAAGCTTTTGGCTAAGATGTAGGCGACTAGAGAGGCAGAATACGCAGCTCCGGAGCTGGCCGAAAGCAAGTGCCGCTTGCCGGCGTCTTTCGGCAGAAGCGGCGCTTCGGAGCGCACCGCTGCCGCTCCAGTGATCTGTGCGCGAAGTAGCCGCTTCTTGTCCTCCGGCAGCCGGAGATCGCGGTAGCTTGCAAGAGGCGAAGAACGAAGCCGCGAAGAAGCCGGCTTGTGTGCGAAGCTCGCAGACAGCTGCGGGACGGTGGCTGCTGCTCTCCTGCCTCTTGAATTCACTCTTGGCATGCCAATGGAAGGTGTTCCAGGACAACTTTCCTGGGTTTTGACATAGTCGTCATGCATCCCACCTTGGAAATTCTTGTTGCTCCCCAGAGGCTCCGAGATGCAGAGAACACGGTGGCAGCTGCTGAAAAGAAGGGCAACTGTGAGTTGGTCAAGAAGCAAGAACCTAGGCAGCTGCCTGTGCTTGGCAAGGAGCAGCTGCTGGATTCTTGCAATTGCCTTCAGTGCGCACAGAAGCCCGCTGCTCTGCTGCTTGCTTTTTCGCCTTCAGTCAATTACACACTGCTGAAGCTGAGGCAGGCTGTTCAGCTTTGCTGCTTTTCAGCATCTCAGCTGCCCTTCTGCTCTGTGACAGCTCTCCAGGCTTCTTGCCTTCGCCAGGCTGCAACGTGCCCGCTAGTACCAAGAACTGGGCAGGAGTGGGCAGAGAGCACGGCCATCTGCCAGCAGGTTGCAGCTTGCCCAGGAAAGTGCAGTGTCCTTGGAATGTGCAGCAAATCTTATTTCCTGGCAAGGTCGGGCTAAGTGAGCAGTGCTGGTACACTTTCTCCTTGAGAACTGGAGCGGAAAAGCTTTTGGCTAAGATGTAGGCGACTAGAGAGGCAGAATACGCAGCTCCGGAGCTGGCCGAAAGCAAGTGCCGCTTGCCGGCGTCTTTCGGCAGAAGCGGCGCTTCGGAGCGCACCGCTGCCGCTCCAGTGATCTGTGCGCGAAGTAGCCGCTTCTTGTCCTCCGGCAGCCGGAGATCGCGGTAGCTTGCAAGAGGCGAAGAACGAAGCCGCGAAGAAGCCGGCTTGTGTGCGAAGCTCGCAGACAGCTGCGGGACGGTGGCTGCTGCTCTCCTGCCTCTTGAATTCACTCTTGGCATGCCAATGGAAGGTGTTCCAGGACAACTTTCCTGGGTTTTGACATAGTCGTCATGCATCCCACCTTGGAAATTCTTGTTGCTCCCCAGAGGCTCCGAGATGCAGAGAACACGGTGGCAGCTGCTGAAAAGAAGGGCAACTGTGAGTTGGTCAAGAAGCAAGAACCTAGGCAGCTGCCTGTGCTTGGCAAGGAGCAGCTGCTGGATTCTTGCAATTGCCTTCAGTGCGCACAGAAGCCCGCTGCTCTGCTGCTTGCTTTTTCGCCTTCAGTCAATTACACACTGCTGAAGCTGAGGCAGGCTGTTCAGCTTTGCTGCTTTTCAGCATCTCAGCTGCCCTTCTGCTCTGTGACAGCTCTCCAGGCTTCTTGCCTTCGCCAGGCTGCAACGTGCCCGCTAGTACCAAGAACTGGGCAGGAGTGGGCAGAGAGCACGGCCATCTGCCAGCAGGTTGCAGCTTGCCCAGGAAAGTGCAGTGTCCTTGGAATGTGCAGCAAATCTTATTTCCTGGCAAGGTCGGGCTAAGTGAGCAGTGCTGGTACACTTTCTCCTTGAGAACTGGAGCGGAAAAGCTTTTGGCTAAGATGTAGGCGACTAGAGAGGCAGAATACGCAGCTCCGGAGCTGGCCGAAAGCAAGTGCCGCTTGCCGGCGTCTTTCGGCAGAAGCGGCGCTTCGGAGCGCACCGCTGCCGCTCCAGTGATCTGTGCGCGAAGTAGCCGCTTCTTGTCCTCCGGCAGCCGGAGATCGCGGTAGCTTGCAAGAGGCGAAGAACGAAGCCGCGAAGAAGCCGGCTTGTGTGCGAAGCTCGCAGACAGCTGCGGGACGGTGGCTGCTGCTCTCCTGCCTCTTGAATTCACTCTTGGCATGCCAATGGAAGGTGTTCCAGGACAACTTTCCTGGGTTTTGACATAGTCGTCATGCATCCCACCTTGGAAATTCTTGTTGCTCCCCAGAGGCTCCGAGATGCAGAGAACACGGTGGCAGCTGCTGAAAAGAAGGGCAACTGTGAGTTGGTCAAGAAGCAAGAACCTAGGCAGCTGCCTGTGCTTGGCAAGGAGCAGCTGCTGGATTCTTGCAATTGCCTTCAGTGCGCACAGAAGCCCGCTGCTCTGCTGCTTGCTTTTTCGCCTTCAGTCAATTACACACTGCTGAAGCTGAGGCAGGCTGTTCAGCTTTGCTGCTTTTCAGCATCTCAGCTGCCCTTCTGCTCTGTGACAGCTCTCCAGGCTTCTTGCCTTCGCCAGGCTGCAACGTGCCCGCTAGTACCAAGAACTGGGCAGGAGTGGGCAGAGAGCACGGCCATCTGCCAGCAGGTTGCAGCTTGCCCAGGAAAGTGCAGTGTCCTTGGAATGTGCAGCAAATCTTATTTCCTGGCAAGGTCGGGCTAAGTGAGCAGTGCTGGTACACTTTCTCCTTGAGAACTGGAGCGGAAAAGCTTTTGGCTAAGATGTAGGCGACTAGAGAGGCAGAATACGCAGCTCCGGAGCTGGCCGAAAGCAAGTGCCGCTTGCCGGCGTCTTTCGGCAGAAGCGGCGCTTCGGAGCGCACCGCTGCCGCTCCAGTGATCTGTGCGCGAAGTAGCCGCTTCTTGTCCTCCGGCAGCCGGAGATCGCGGTAGCTTGCAAGAGGCGAAGAACGAAGCCGCGAAGAAGCCGGCTTGTGTGCGAAGCTCGCAGACAGCTGCGGGACGGTGGCTGCTGCTCTCCTGCCTCTTGAATTCACTCTTGGCATGCCAATGGAAGGTGTTCCAGGACAACTTTCCTGGGTTTTGACATAGTCGTCATGCATCCCACCTTGGAAATTCTTGTTGCTCCCCAGAGGCTCCGAGATGCAGAGAACACGGTGGCAGCTGCTGAAAAGAAGGGCAACTGTGAGTTGGTCAAGAAGCAAGAACCTAGGCAGCTGCCTGTGCTTGGCAAGGAGCAGCTGCTGGATTCTTGCAATTGCCTTCAGTGCGCACAGAAGCCCGCTGCTCTGCTGCTTGCTTTTTCGCCTTCAGTCAATTACACACTGCTGAAGCTGAGGCAGGCTGTTCAGCTTTGCTGCTTTTCAGCATCTCAGCTGCCCTTCTGCTCTGTGACAGCTCTCCAGGCTTCTTGCCTTCGCCAGGCTGCAACGTGCCCGCTAGTACCAAGAACTGGGCAGGAGTGGGCAGAGAGCACGGCCATCTGCCAGCAGGTTGCAGCTTGCCCAGGAAAGTGCAGTGTCCTTGGAATGTGCAGCAAATCTTATTTCCTGGCAAGGTCGGGCTAAGTGAGCAGTGCTGGTACACTTTCTCCTTGAGAACTGGAGCGGAAAAGCTTTTGGCTAAGATGTAGGCGACTAGAGAGGCAGAATACGCAGCTCCGGAGCTGGCCGAAAGCAAGTGCCGCTTGCCGGCGTCTTTCGGCAGAAGCGGCGCTTCGGAGCGCACCGCTGCCGCTCCAGTGATCTGTGCGCGAAGTAGCCGCTTCTTGTCCTCCGGCAGCCGGAGATCGCGGTAGCTTGCAAGAGGCGAAGAACGAAGCCGCGAAGAAGCCGGCTTGTGTGCGAAGCTCGCAGACAGCTGCGGGACGGTGGCTGCTGCTCTCCTGCCTCTTGAATTCACTCTTGGCATGCCAATGGAAGGTGTTCCAGGACAACTTTCCTGGGTTTTGACATAGTCGTCATGCATCCCACCTTGGAAATTCTTGTTGCTCCCCAGAGGCTCCGAGATGCAGAGAACACGGTGGCAGCTGCTGAAAAGAAGGGCAACTGTGAGTTGGTCAAGAAGCAAGAACCTAGGCAGCTGCCTGTGCTTGGCAAGGAGCAGCTGCTGGATTCTTGCAATTGCCTTCAGTGCGCACAGAAGCCCGCTGCTCTGCTGCTTGCTTTTTCGCCTTCAGTCAATTACACACTGCTGAAGCTGAGGCAGGCTGTTCAGCTTTGCTGCTTTTCAGCATCTCAGCTGCCCTTCTGCTCTGTGACAGCTCTCCAGGCTTCTTGCCTTCGCCAGGCTGCAACGTGCCCGCTAGTACCAAGAACTGGGCAGGAGTGGGCAGAGAGCACGGCCATCTGCCAGCAGGTTGCAGCTTGCCCAGGAAAGTGCAGTGTCCTTGGAATGTGCAGCAAATCTTATTTCCTGGCAAGGTCGGGCTAAGTGAGCAGTGCTGGTACACTTTCTCCTTGAGAACTGGAGCGGAAAAGCTTTTGGCTAAGATGTAGGCGACTAGAGAGGCAGAATACGCAGCTCCGGAGCTGGCCGAAAGCAAGTGCCGCTTGCCGGCGTCTTTCGGCAGAAGCGGCGCTTCGGAGCGCACCGCTGCCGCTCCAGTGATCTGTGCGCGAAGTAGCCGCTTCTTGTCCTCCGGCAGCCGGAGATCGCGGTAGCTTGCAAGAGGCGAAGAACGAAGCCGCGAAGAAGCCGGCTTGTGTGCGAAGCTCGCAGACAGCTGCGGGACGGTGGCTGCTGCTCTCCTGCCTCTTGAATTCACTCTTGGCATGCCAATGGAAGGTGTTCCAGGACAACTTTCCTGGGTTTTGACATAGTCGTCATGCATCCCACCTTGGAAATTCTTGTTGCTCCCCAGAGGCTCCGAGATGCAGAGAACACGGTGGCAGCTGCTGAAAAGAAGGGCAACTGTGAGTTGGTCAAGAAGCAAGAACCTAGGCAGCTGCCTGTGCTTGGCAAGGAGCAGCTGCTGGATTCTTGCAATTGCCTTCAGTGCGCACAGAAGCCCGCTGCTCTGCTGCTTGCTTTTTCGCCTTCAGTCAATTACACACTGCTGAAGCTGAGGCAGGCTGTTCAGCTTTGCTGCTTTTCAGCATCTCAGCTGCCCTTCTGCTCTGTGACAGCTCTCCAGGCTTCTTGCCTTCGCCAGGCTGCAACGTGCCCGCTAGTACCAAGAACTGGGCAGGAGTGGGCAGAGAGCACGGCCATCTGCCAGCAGGTTGCAGCTTGCCCAGGAAAGTGCAGTGTCCTTGGAATGTGCAGCAAATCTTATTTCCTGGCAAGGTCGGGCTAAGTGAGCAGTGCTGGTACACTTTCTCCTTGAGAACTGGAGCGGAAAAGCTTTTGGCTAAGATGTAGGCGACTAGAGAGGCAGAATACGCAGCTCCGGAGCTGGCCGAAAGCAAGTGCCGCTTGCCGGCGTCTTTCGGCAGAAGCGGCGCTTCGGAGCGCACCGCTGCCGCTCCAGTGATCTGTGCGCGAAGTAGCCGCTTCTTGTCCTCCGGCAGCCGGAGATCGCGGTAGCTTGCAAGAGGCGAAGAACGAAGCCGCGAAGAAGCCGGCTTGTGTGCGAAGCTCGCAGACAGCTGCGGGACGGTGGCTGCTGCTCTCCTGCCTCTTGAATTCACTCTTGGCATGCCAATGGAAGGTGTTCCAGGACAACTTTCCTGGGTTTTGACATAGTCGTCATGCATCCCACCTTGGAAATTCTTGTTGCTCCCCAGAGGCTCCGAGATGCAGAGAACACGGTGGCAGCTGCTGAAAAGAAGGGCAACTGTGAGTTGGTCAAGAAGCAAGAACCTAGGCAGCTGCCTGTGCTTGGCAAGGAGCAGCTGCTGGATTCTTGCAATTGCCTTCAGTGCGCACAGAAGCCCGCTGCTCTGCTGCTTGCTTTTTCGCCTTCAGTCAATTACACACTGCTGAAGCTGAGGCAGGCTGTTCAGCTTTGCTGCTTTTCAGCATCTCAGCTGCCCTTCTGCTCTGTGACAGCTCTCCAGGCTTCTTGCCTTCGCCAGGCTGCAACGTGCCCGCTAGTACCAAGAACTGGGCAGGAGTGGGCAGAGAGCACGGCCATCTGCCAGCAGGTTGCAGCTTGCCCAGGAAAGTGCAGTGTCCTTGGAATGTGCAGCAAATCTTATTTCCTGGCAAGGTCGGGCTAAGTGAGCAGTGCTGGTACACTTTCTCCTTGAGAACTGGAGCGGAAAAGCTTTTGGCTAAGATGTAGGCGACTAGAGAGGCAGAATACGCAGCTCCGGAGCTGGCCGAAAGCAAGTGCCGCTTGCCGGCGTCTTTCGGCAGAAGCGGCGCTTCGGAGCGCACCGCTGCCGCTCCAGTGATCTGTGCGCGAAGTAGCCGCTTCTTGTCCTCCGGCAGCCGGAGATCGCGGTAGCTTGCAAGAGGCGAAGAACGAAGCCGCGAAGAAGCCGGCTTGTGTGCGAAGCTCGCAGACAGCTGCGGGACGGTGGCTGCTGCTCTCCTGCCTCTTGAATTCACTCTTGGCATGCCAATGGAAGGTGTTCCAGGACAACTTTCCTGGGTTTTGACATAGTCGTCATGCATCCCACCTTGGAAATTCTTGTTGCTCCCCAGAGGCTCCGAGATGCAGAGAACACGGTGGCAGCTGCTGAAAAGAAGGGCAACTGTGAGTTGGTCAAGAAGCAAGAACCTAGGCAGCTGCCTGTGCTTGGCAAGGAGCAGCTGCTGGATTCTTGCAATTGCCTTCAGTGCGCACAGAAGCCCGCTGCTCTGCTGCTTGCTTTTTCGCCTTCAGTCAATTACACACTGCTGAAGCTGAGGCAGGCTGTTCAGCTTTGCTGCTTTTCAGCATCTCAGCTGCCCTTCTGCTCTGTGACAGCTCTCCAGGCTTCTTGCCTTCGCCAGGCTGCAACGTGCCCGCTAGTACCAAGAACTGGGCAGGAGTGGGCAGAGAGCACGGCCATCTGCCAGCAGGTTGCAGCTTGCCCAGGAAAGTGCAGTGTCCTTGGAATGTGCAGCAAATCTTATTTCCTGGCAAGGTCGGGCTAAGTGAGCAGTGCTGGTACACTTTCTCCTTGAGAACTGGAGCGGAAAAGCTTTTGGCTAAGATGTAGGCGACTAGAGAGGCAGAATACGCAGCTCCGGAGCTGGCCGAAAGCAAGTGCCGCTTGCCGGCGTCTTTCGGCAGAAGCGGCGCTTCGGAGCGCACCGCTGCCGCTCCAGTGATCTGTGCGCGAAGTAGCCGCTTCTTGTCCTCCGGCAGCCGGAGATCGCGGTAGCTTGCAAGAGGCGAAGAACGAAGCCGCGAAGAAGCCGGCTTGTGTGCGAAGCTCGCAGACAGCTGCGGGACGGTGGCTGCTGCTCTCCTGCCTCTTGAATTCACTCTTGGCATGCCAATGGAAGGTGTTCCAGGACAACTTTCCTGGGTTTTGACATAGTCGTCATGCATCCCACCTTGGAAATTCTTGTTGCTCCCCAGAGGCTCCGAGATGCAGAGAACACGGTGGCAGCTGCTGAAAAGAAGGGCAACTGTGAGTTGGTCAAGAAGCAAGAACCTAGGCAGCTGCCTGTGCTTGGCAAGGAGCAGCTGCTGGATTCTTGCAATTGCCTTCAGTGCGCACAGAAGCCCGCTGCTCTGCTGCTTGCTTTTTCGCCTTCAGTCAATTACACACTGCTGAAGCTGAGGCAGGCTGTTCAGCTTTGCTGCTTTTCAGCATCTCAGCTGCCCTTCTGCTCTGTGACAGCTCTCCAGGCTTCTTGCCTTCGCCAGGCTGCAACGTGCCCGCTAGTACCAAGAACTGGGCAGGAGTGGGCAGAGAGCACGGCCATCTGCCAGCAGGTTGCAGCTTGCCCAGGAAAGTGCAGTGTCCTTGGAATGTGCAGCAAATCTTATTTCCTGGCAAGGTCGGGCTAAGTGAGCAGTGCTGGTACACTTTCTCCTTGAGAACTGGAGCGGAAAAGCTTTTGGCTAAGATGTAGGCGACTAGAGAGGCAGAATACGCAGCTCCGGAGCTGGCCGAAAGCAAGTGCCGCTTGCCGGCGTCTTTCGGCAGAAGCGGCGCTTCGGAGCGCACCGCTGCCGCTCCAGTGATCTGTGCGCGAAGTAGCCGCTTCTTGTCCTCCGGCAGCCGGAGATCGCGGTAGCTTGCAAGAGGCGAAGAACGAAGCCGCGAAGAAGCCGGCTTGTGTGCGAAGCTCGCAGACAGCTGCGGGACGGTGGCTGCTGCTCTCCTGCCTCTTGAATTCACTCTTGGCATGCCAATGGAAGGTGTTCCAGGACAACTTTCCTGGGTTTTGACATAGTCGTCATGCATCCCACCTTGGAAATTCTTGTTGCTCCCCAGAGGCTCCGAGATGCAGAGAACACGGTGGCAGCTGCTGAAAAGAAGGGCAACTGTGAGTTGGTCAAGAAGCAAGAACCTAGGCAGCTGCCTGTGCTTGGCAAGGAGCAGCTGCTGGATTCTTGCAATTGCCTTCAGTGCGCACAGAAGCCCGCTGCTCTGCTGCTTGCTTTTTCGCCTTCAGTCAATTACACACTGCTGAAGCTGAGGCAGGCTGTTCAGCTTTGCTGCTTTTCAGCATCTCAGCTGCCCTTCTGCTCTGTGACAGCTCTCCAGGCTTCTTGCCTTCGCCAGGCTGCAACGTGCCCGCTAGTACCAAGAACTGGGCAGGAGTGGGCAGAGAGCACGGCCATCTGCCAGCAGGTTGCAGCTTGCCCAGGAAAGTGCAGTGTCCTTGGAATGTGCAGCAAATCTTATTTCCTGGCAAGGTCGGGCTAAGTGAGCAGTGCTGGTACACTTTCTCCTTGAGAACTGGAGCGGAAAAGCTTTTGGCTAAGATGTAGGCGACTAGAGAGGCAGAATACGCAGCTCCGGAGCTGGCCGAAAGCAAGTGCCGCTTGCCGGCGTCTTTCGGCAGAAGCGGCGCTTCGGAGCGCACCGCTGCCGCTCCAGTGATCTGTGCGCGAAGTAGCCGCTTCTTGTCCTCCGGCAGCCGGAGATCGCGGTAGCTTGCAAGAGGCGAAGAACGAAGCCGCGAAGAAGCCGGCTTGTGTGCGAAGCTCGCAGACAGCTGCGGGACGGTGGCTGCTGCTCTCCTGCCTCTTGAATTCACTCTTGGCATGCCAATGGAAGGTGTTCCAGGACAACTTTCCTGGGTTTTGACATAGTCGTCATGCATCCCACCTTGGAAATTCTTGTTGCTCCCCAGAGGCTCCGAGATGCAGAGAACACGGTGGCAGCTGCTGAAAAGAAGGGCAACTGTGAGTTGGTCAAGAAGCAAGAACCTAGGCAGCTGCCTGTGCTTGGCAAGGAGCAGCTGCTGGATTCTTGCAATTGCCTTCAGTGCGCACAGAAGCCCGCTGCTCTGCTGCTTGCTTTTTCGCCTTCAGTCAATTACACACTGCTGAAGCTGAGGCAGGCTGTTCAGCTTTGCTGCTTTTCAGCATCTCAGCTGCCCTTCTGCTCTGTGACAGCTCTCCAGGCTTCTTGCCTTCGCCAGGCTGCAACGTGCCCGCTAGTACCAAGAACTGGGCAGGAGTGGGCAGAGAGCACGGCCATCTGCCAGCAGGTTGCAGCTTGCCCAGGAAAGTGCAGTGTCCTTGGAATGTGCAGCAAATCTTATTTCCTGGCAAGGTCGGGCTAAGTGAGCAGTGCTGGTACACTTTCTCCTTGAGAACTGGAGCGGAAAAGCTTTTGGCTAAGATGTAGGCGACTAGAGAGGCAGAATACGCAGCTCCGGAGCTGGCCGAAAGCAAGTGCCGCTTGCCGGCGTCTTTCGGCAGAAGCGGCGCTTCGGAGCGCACCGCTGCCGCTCCAGTGATCTGTGCGCGAAGTAGCCGCTTCTTGTCCTCCGGCAGCCGGAGATCGCGGTAGCTTGCAAGAGGCGAAGAACGAAGCCGCGAAGAAGCCGGCTTGTGTGCGAAGCTCGCAGACAGCTGCGGGACGGTGGCTGCTGCTCTCCTGCCTCTTGAATTCACTCTTGGCATGCCAATGGAAGGTGTTCCAGGACAACTTTCCTGGGTTTTGACATAGTCGTCATGCATCCCACCTTGGAAATTCTTGTTGCTCCCCAGAGGCTCCGAGATGCAGAGAACACGGTGGCAGCTGCTGAAAAGAAGGGCAACTGTGAGTTGGTCAAGAAGCAAGAACCTAGGCAGCTGACTGTGCTTGGCAAGGAGCAGCTGCTGGATTCTTGCAATTGCCTTCAGTGCGCACAGAAGCCCGCTGCTCTGCTGCTTGCTTTTTCGCCTTCAGTCAATTACACACTGCTGAAGCTGAGGCAGGCTGTTCAGCTTTGCTGCTTTTCAGCATCTCAGCTGCCCTTCTGCTCTGTGACAGCTCTCCAGGCTTCTTGCCTTCGCCAGGCTGCAACGTGCCCGCTAGTACCAAGAACTGGGCAGGAGTGGGCAGAGAGCACGGCCATCTGCCAGCAGGTTGCAGCTTGCCCAGGAAAGTGCAGTGTCCTTGGAATGTGCAGCAAATCTTATTTCCTGGCAAGGTCGGGCTAAGTGAGCAGTGCTGGTACACTTTCTCCTTGAGAACTGGAGCGGAAAAGCTTTTGGCTAAGATGTAGGCGACTAGAGAGGCAGAATACGCAGCTCCGGAGCTGGCCGAAAGCAAGTGCCGCTTGCCGGCGTCTTTCGGCAGAAGCGGCGCTTCGGAGCGCACCGCTGCCGCTCCAGTGATCTGTGCGCGAAGTAGCCGCTTCTTGTCCTCCGGCAGCCGGAGATCGCGGTAGCTTGCAAGAGGCGAAGAACGAAGCCGCGAAGAAGCCGGCTTGTGTGCGAAGCTCGCAGACAGCTGCGGGACGGTGGCTGCTGCTCTCCTGCCTCTTGAATTCACTCTTGGCATGCCAATGGAAGGTGTTCCAGGACAACTTTCCTGGGTTTTGACATAGTCGTCATGCATCCCACCTTGGAAATTCTTGTTGCTCCCCAGAGGCTCCGAGATGCAGAGAACACGGTGGCAGCTGCTGAAAAGAAGGGCAACTGTGAGTTGGTCAAGAAGCAAGAACCTAGGCAGCTGCCTGTGCTTGGCAAGGAGCAGCTGCTGGATTCTTGCAATTGCCTTCAGTGCGCACAGAAGCCCGCTGCTCTGCTGCTTGCTTTTTCGCCTTCAGTCAATTACACACTGCTGAAGCTGAGGCAGGCTGTTCAGCTTTGCTGCTTTTCAGCATCTCAGCTGCCCTTCTGCTCTGTGACAGCTCTCCAGGCTTCTTGCCTTCGCCAGGCTGCAACGTGCCCGCTAGTACCAAGAACTGGGCAGGAGTGGGCAGAGAGCACGGCCATCTGCCAGCAGGTTGCAGCTTGCCCAGGAAAGTGCAGTGTCCTTGGAATGTGCAGCAAATCTTATTTCCTGGCAAGGTCGGGCTAAGTGAGCAGTGCTGGTACACTTTCTCCTTGAGAACTGGAGCGGAAAAGCTTTTGGCTAAGATGTAGGCGACTAGAGAGGCAGAATACGCAGCTCCGGAGCTGGCCGAAAGCAAGTGCCGCTTGCCGGCGTCTTTCGGCAGAAGCGGCGCTTCGGAGCGCACCGCTGCCGCTCCAGTGATCTGTGCGCGAAGTAGCCGCTTCTTGTCCTCCGGCAGCCGGAGATCGCGGTAGCTTGCAAGAGGCGAAGAACGAAGCCGCGAAGAAGCCGGCTTGTGTGCGAAGCTCGCAGACAGCTGCGGGACGGTGGCTGCTGCTCTCCTGCCTCTTGAATTCACTCTTGGCATGCCAATGGAAGGTGTTCCAGGACAACTTTCCTGGGTTTTGACATAGTCGTCATGCATCCCACCTTGGAAATTCTTGTTGCTCCCCAGAGGCTCCGAGATGCAGAGAACACGGTGGCAGCTGCTGAAAAGAAGGGCAACTGTGAGTTGGTCAAGAAGCAAGAACCTAGGCAGCTGCCTGTGCTTGGCAAGGAGCAGCTGCTGGATTCTTGCAATTGCCTTCAGTGCGCACAGAAGCCCGCTGCTCTGCTGCTTGCTTTTTCGCCTTCAGTCAATTACACACTGCTGAAGCTGAGGCAGGCTGTTCAGCTTTGCTGCTTTTCAGCATCTCAGCTGCCCTTCTGCTCTGTGACAGCTCTCCAGGCTTCTTGCCTTCGCCAGGCTGCAACGTGCCCGCTAGTACCAAGAACTGGGCAGGAGTGGGCAGAGAGCACGGCCATCTGCCAGCAGGTTGCAGCTTGCCCAGGAAAGTGCAGTGTCCTTGGAATGTGCAGCAAATCTTATTTCCTGGCAAGGTCGGGCTAAGTGAGCAGTGCTGGTACACTTTCTCCTTGAGAACTGGAGCGGAAAAGCTTTTGGCTAAGATGTAGGCGACTAGAGAGGCAGAATACGCAGCTCCGGAGCTGGCCGAAAGCAAGTGCCGCTTGCCGGCGTCTTTCGGCAGAAGCGGCGCTTCGGAGCGCACCGCTGCCGCTCCAGTGATCTGTGCGCGAAGTAGCCGCTTCTTGTCCTCCGGCAGCCGGAGATCGCGGTAGCTTGCAAGAGGCGAAGAACGAAGCCGCGAAGAAGCCGGCTTGTGTGCGAAGCTCGCAGACAGCTGCGGGACGGTGGCTGCTGCTCTCCTGCCTCTTGAATTCACTCTTGGCATGCCAATGGAAGGTGTTCCAGGACAACTTTCCTGGGTTTTGACATAGTCGTCATGCATCCCACCTTGGAAATTCTTGTTGCTCCCCAGAGGCTCCGAGATGCAGAGAACACGGTGGCAGCTGCTGAAAAGAAGGGCAACTGTGAGTTGGTCAAGAAGCAAGAACCTAGGCAGCTGCCTGTGCTTGGCAAGGAGCAGCTGCTGGATTCTTGCAATTGCCTTCAGTGCGCACAGAAGCCCGCTGCTCTGCTGCTTGCTTTTTCGCCTTCAGTCAATTACACACTGCTGAAGCTGAGGCAGGCTGTTCAGCTTTGCTGCTTTTCAGCATCTCAGCTGCCCTTCTGCTCTGTGACAGCTCTCCAGGCTTCTTGCCTTCGCCAGGCTGCAACGTGCCCGCTAGTACCAAGAACTGGGCAGGAGTGGGCAGAGAGCACGGCCATCTGCCAGCAGGTTGCAGCTTGCCCAGGAAAGTGCAGTGTCCTTGGAATGTGCAGCAAATCTTATTTCCTGGCAAGGTCGGGCTAAGTGAGCAGTGCTGGTACACTTTCTCCTTGAGAACTGGAGCGGAAAAGCTTTTGGCTAAGATGTAGGCGACTAGAGAGGCAGAATACGCAGCTCCGGAGCTGGCCGAAAGCAAGTGCCGCTTGCCGGCGTCTTTCGGCAGAAGCGGCGCTTCGGAGCGCACCGCTGCCGCTCCAGTGATCTGTGCGCGAAGTAGCCGCTTCTTGTCCTCCGGCAGCCGGAGATCGCGGTAGCTTGCAAGAGGCGAAGAACGAAGCCGCGAAGAAGCCGGCTTGTGTGCGAAGCTCGCAGACAGCTGCGGGACGGTGGCTGCTGCTCTCCTGCCTCTTGAATTCACTCTTGGCATGCCAATGGAAGGTGTTCCAGGACAACTTTCCTGGGTTTTGACATAGTCGTCATGCATCCCACCTTGGAAATTCTTGTTGCTCCCCAGAGGCTCCGAGATGCAGAGAACACGGTGGCAGCTGCTGAAAAGAAGGGCAACTGTGAGTTGGTCAAGAAGCAAGAACCTAGGCAGCTGCCTGTGCTTGGCAAGGAGCAGCTGCTGGATTCTTGCAATTGCCTTCAGTGCGCACAGAAGCCCGCTGCTCTGCTGCTTGCTTTTTCGCCTTCAGTCAATTACACACTGCTGAAGCTGAGGCAGGCTGTTCAGCTTTGCTGCTTTTCAGCATCTCAGCTGCCCTTCTGCTCTGTGACAGCTCTCCAGGCTTCTTGCCTTCGCCAGGCTGCAACGTGCCCGCTAGTACCAAGAACTGGGCAGGAGTGGGCAGAGAGCACGGCCATCTGCCAGCAGGTTGCAGCTTGCCCAGGAAAGTGCAGTGTCCTTGGAATGTGCAGCAAATCTTATTTCCTGGCAAGGTCGGGCTAAGTGAGCAGTGCTGGTACACTTTCTCCTTGAGAACTGGAGCGGAAAAGCTTTTGGCTAAGATGTAGGCGACTAGAGAGGCAGAATACGCAGCTCCGGAGCTGGCCGAAAGCAAGTGCCGCTTGCCGGCGTCTTTCGGCAGAAGCGGCGCTTCGGAGCGCACCGCTGCCGCTCCAGTGATCTGTGCGCGAAGTAGCCGCTTCTTGTCCTCCGGCAGCCGGAGATCGCGGTAGCTTGCAAGAGGCGAAGAACGAAGCCGCGAAGAAGCCGGCTTGTGTGCGAAGCTCGCAGACAGCTGCGGGACGGTGGCTGCTGCTCTCCTGCCTCTTGAATTCACTCTTGGCATGCCAATGGAAGGTGTTCCAGGACAACTTTCCTGGGTTTTGACATAGTCGTCATGCATCCCACCTTGGAAATTCTTGTTGCTCCCCAGAGGCTCCGAGATGCAGAGAACACGGTGGCAGCTGCTGAAAAGAAGGGCAACTGTGAGTTGGTCAAGAAGCAAGAACCTAGGCAGCTGCCTGTGCTTGGCAAGGAGCAGCTGCTGGATTCTTGCAATTGCCTTCAGTGCGCACAGAAGCCCGCTGCTCTGCTGCTTGCTTTTTCGCCTTCAGTCAATTACACACTGCTGAAGCTGAGGCAGGCTGTTCAGCTTTGCTGCTTTTCAGCATCTCAGCTGCCCTTCTGCTCTGTGACAGCTCTCCAGGCTTCTTGCCTTCGCCAGGCTGCAACGTGCCCGCTAGTACCAAGAACTGGGCAGGAGTGGGCAGAGAGCACGGCCATCTGCCAGCAGGTTGCAGCTTGCCCAGGAAAGTGCAGTGTCCTTGGAATGTGCAGCAAATCTTATTTCCTGGCAAGGTCGGGCTAAGTGAGCAGTGCTGGTACACTTTCTCCTTGAGAACTGGAGCGGAAAAGCTTTTGGCTAAGATGTAGGCGACTAGAGAGGCAGAATACGCAGCTCCGGAGCTGGCCGAAAGCAAGTGCCGCTTGCCGGCGTCTTTCGGCAGAAGCGGCGCTTCGGAGCGCACCGCTGCCGCTCCAGTGATCTGTGCGCGAAGTAGCCGCTTCTTGTCCTCCGGCAGCCGGAGATCGCGGTAGCTTGCAAGAGGCGAAGAACGAAGCCGCGAAGAAGCCGGCTTGTGTGCGAAGCTCGCAGACAGCTGCGGGACGGTGGCTGCTGCTCTCCTGCCTCTTGAATTCACTCTTGGCATGCCAATGGAAGGTGTTCCAGGACAACTTTCCTGGGTTTTGACATAGTCGTCATGCATCCCACCTTGGAAATTCTTGTTGCTCCCCAGAGGCTCCGAGATGCAGAGAACACGGTGGCAGCTGCTGAAAAGAAGGGCAACTGTGAGTTGGTCAAGAAGCAAGAACCTAGGCAGCTGCCTGTGCTTGGCAAGGAGCAGCTGCTGGATTCTTGCAATTGCCTTCAGTGCGCACAGAAGCCCGCTGCTCTGCTGCTTGCTTTTTCGCCTTCAGTCAATTACACACTGCTGAAGCTGAGGCAGGCTGTTCAGCTTTGCTGCTTTTCAGCATCTCAGCTGCCCTTCTGCTCTGTGACAGCTCTCCAGGCTTCTTGCCTTCGCCAGGCTGCAACGTGCCCGCTAGTACCAAGAACTGGGCAGGAGTGGGCAGAGAGCACGGCCATCTGCCAGCAGGTTGCAGCTTGCCCAGGAAAGTGCAGTGTCCTTGGAATGTGCAGCAAATCTTATTTCCTGGCAAGGTCGGGCTAAGTGAGCAGTGCTGGTACACTTTCTCCTTGAGAACTGGAGCGGAAAAGCTTTTGGCTAAGATGTAGGCGACTAGAGAGGCAGAATACGCAGCTCCGGAGCTGGCCGAAAGCAAGTGCCGCTTGCCGGCGTCTTTCGGCAGAAGCGGCGCTTCGGAGCGCACCGCTGCCGCTCCAGTGATCTGTGCGCGAAGTAGCCGCTTCTTGTCCTCCGGCAGCCGGAGATCGCGGTAGCTTGCAAGAGGCGAAGAACGAAGCCGCGAAGAAGCCGGCTTGTGTGCGAAGCTCGCAGACAGCTGCAGGACGGTGGCTGCTGCTCTCCTGCCTCTTGAATTCACTCTTGGCATGCCAATGGAAGGTGTTCCAGGACAACTTTCCTGGGTTTTGACATAGTCGTCATGCATCCCACCTTGGAAATTCTTGTTGCTCCCCAGAGGCTCCGAGATGCAGAGAACACGGTGGCAGCTGCTGAAAAGAAGGGCAACTGTGAGTTGGTCAAGAAGCAAGAACCTAGGCAGCTGACTGTGCTTGGCAAGGAGCAGCTGCTGGATTCTTGCAATTGCCTTCAGTGCGCACAGAAGCCCGCTGCTCTGCTGCTTGCTTTTTCGCCTTCAGTCAATTACACACTGCTGAAGCTGAGGCAGGCTGTTCAGCTTTGCTGCTTTTCAGCATCTCAGCTGCCCTTCTGCTCTGTGACAGCTCTCCAGGCTTCTTGCCTTCGCCAGGCTGCAACGTGCCCGCTAGTACCAAGAACTGGGCAGGAGTGGGCAGAGAGCACGGCCATCTGCCAGCAGGTTGCAGCTTGCCCAGGAAAGTGCAGTGTCCTTGGAATGTGCAGCAAATCTTATTTCCTGGCAAGGTCGGGCTAAGTGAGCAGTGCTGGTACACTTTCTCCTTGAGAACTGGAGCGGAAAAGCTTTTGGCTAAGATGTAGGCGACTAGAGAGGCAGAATACGCAGCTCCGGAGCTGGCCGAAAGCAAGTGCCGCTTGCCGGCGTCTTTCGGCAGAAGCGGCGCTTCGGAGCGCACCGCTGCCGCTCCAGTGATCTGTGCGCGAAGTAGCCGCTTCTTGTCCTCCGGCAGCCGGAGATCGCGGTAGCTTGCAAGAGGCGAAGAACGAAGCCGCGAAGAAGCCGGCTTGTGTGCGAAGCTCGCAGACAGCTGCGGGACGGTGGCTGCTGCTCTCCTGCCTCTTGAATTCACTCTTGGCATGCCAATGGAAGGTGTTCCAGGACAACTTTCCTGGGTTTTGACATAGTCGTCATGCATCCCACCTTGGAAATTCTTGTTGCTCCCCAGAGGCTCCGAGATGCAGAGAACACGGTGGCAGCTGCTGAAAAGAAGGGCAACTGTGAGTTGGTCAAGAAGCAAGAACCTAGGCAGCTGACTGTGCTTGGCAAGGAGCAGCTGCTGGATTCTTGCAATTGCCTTCAGTGCGCACAGAAGCCCGCTGCTCTGCTGCTTGCTTTTTCGCCTTCAGTCAATTACACACTGCTGAAGCTGAGGCAGGCTGTTCAGCTTTGCTGCTTTTCAGCATCTCAGCTGCCCTTCTGCTCTGTGACAGCTCTCCAGGCTTCTTGCCTTCGCCAGGCTGCAACGTGCCCGCTAGTACCAAGAACTGGGCAGGAGTGGGCAGAGAGCACGGCCATCTGCCAGCAGGTTGCAGCTTGCCCAGGAAAGTGCAGTGTCCTTGGAATGTGCAGCAAATCTTATTTCCTGGCAAGGTCGGGCTAAGTGAGCAGTGCTGGTACACTTTCTCCTTGAGAACTGGAGCGGAAAAGCTTTTGGCTAAGATGTAGGCGACTAGAGAGGCAGAATACGCAGCTCCGGAGCTGGCCGAAAGCAAGTGCCGCTTGCCGGCGTCTTTCGGCAGAAGCGGCGCTTCGGAGCGCACCGCTGCCGCTCCAGTGATCTGTGCGCGAAGTAGCCGCTTCTTGTCCTCCGGCAGCCGGAGATCGCGGTAGCTTGCAAGAGGCGAAGAACGAAGCCGCGAAGAAGCCGGCTTGTGTGCGAAGCTCGCAGACAGCTGCGGGACGGTGGCTGCTGCTCTCCTGCCTCTTGAATTCACTCTTGGCATGCCAATGGAAGGTGTTCCAGGACAACTTTCCTGGGTTTTGACATAGTCGTCATGCATCCCACCTTGGAAATTCTTGTTGCTCCCCAGAGGCTCCGAGATGCAGAGAACACGGTGGCAGCTGCTGAAAAGAAGGGCAACTGTGAGTTGGTCAAGAAGCAAGAACCTAGGCAGCTGCCTGTGCTTGGCAAGGAGCAGCTGCTGGATTCTTGCAATTGCCTTCAGTGCGCACAGAAGCCCGCTGCTCTGCTGCTTGCTTTTTCGCCTTCAGTCAATTACACACTGCTGAAGCTGAGGCAGGCTGTTCAGCTTTGCTGCTTTTCAGCATCTCAGCTGCCCTTCTGCTCTGTGACAGCTCTCCAGGCTTCTTGCCTTCGCCAGGCTGCAACGTGCCCGCTAGTACCAAGAACTGGGCAGGAGTGGGCAGAGAGCACGGCCATCTGCCAGCAGGTTGCAGCTTGCCCAGGAAAGTGCAGTGTCCTTGGAATGTGCAGCAAATCTTATTTCCTGGCAAGGTCGGGCTAAGTGAGCAGTGCTGGTACACTTTCTCCTTGAGAACTGGAGCGGAAAAGCTTTTGGCTAAGATGTAGGCGACTAGAGAGGCAGAATACGCAGCTCCGGAGCTGGCCGAAAGCAAGTGCCGCTTGCCGGCGTCTTTCGGCAGAAGCGGCGCTTCGGAGCGCACCGCTGCCGCTCCAGTGATCTGTGCGCGAAGTAGCCGCTTCTTGTCCTCCGGCAGCCGGAGATCGCGGTAGCTTGCAAGAGGCGAAGAACGAAGCCGCGAAGAAGCGGCTTGTGTGCGAAGCTCGCAGACAGCTGCGGGACGGTGGCTGCTGCTCTCCTGCCTCTTGAATTCACTCTTGGCATGCCAATGGAAGGTGTTCCAGGACAACTTTCCTGGGTTTTGACATAGTCGTCATGCATCCCACTTGGAAATTCTTGTTGCTCCCAGAGGCTCCGAGATGCAGAGAACACGGTGGCAGCTGCTGAAAAGAAGGGCAACTGTGAGTTGGTCAAGAAGCAAGAACCTAGGCAGCTGCCTGTGCTTGGCAAGGAGCAGCTGCTGGATTCTTGCAATTGCCTTCAGTGCGCACAGAAGCCCGCTGCTCTGCTGCTTGCTTTTTCGCCTTCAGTCAATTACACACTGCTGAAGCTGAGGCAGGCTGTTCAGCTTTGCTGCTTTTCAGCATCTCAGCTGCCCTTCTGCTCTGTGACAGCTCTCCAGGCTTCTTGCCTTCGCCAGGCTGCAACGTGCCGCTAGTACCAAGAACTGGGCAGGAGTGGGCAGAGAGCACGGCCATCTGCCAGCAGGTTGCAGCTTGCCCAGGAAAGTGCAGTGTCCTTGGAATGTGCAGCAAATCTTATTTCCTGGCAAGGTCGGGCTAAGTGAGCAGTGCTGGTACACTTTCTCCTTGAGAACTGAGCGGAAAAGCTTTTGGCTAAGATGTAGGCGACTAGAGAGGCAGAATACGCAGCTCCGGAGCTGGCCGAAAGCAAGTGCCGCTTGCCGGCGTCTTTCGGCAGAAGCGGCGCTTCGGAGCGCACCGCTGCCGCTCCAGTGATCTGTGCGCGAAGTAGCCGCTTCTTGTCCTCCGGCAGCCGGAGATCGCGGTAGCTTGCAAGAGGCGAAGAACGAAGCCGCGAAGAAGCCGGCTTGTGTGCGAAGCTCGCAGACAGCTGCGGGACGGTGGCTGCTGCTCTCCTGCCTCTTGAATTCACTCTTGGCATGCCAATGGAAGGTGTTCCAGGACAACTTTCCTGGTTTTGACATAGTCGTCATGCATCCCACCTTGGAAATTCTTGTTGCTCCCCAGAGGCTCCGAGATGCAGAGAACACGGTGGCAGCTGCTGAAAAGAAGGGCAACTGTGAGTTGGTCAAGAAGCAAGAACCTAGGCAGCTGACTGTGCTTGGCAAGGAGCAGCTGCTGGATTCTTGCAATTGCCTTCAGTGCGCACAGAAGCCCGCTGCTCTGCTGCTTGCTTTTTCGCCTTCAGTCAATTACACACTGCTGAAGCTGAGGCAGGCTGTTCAGCTTTGCTGCTTTTCAGCATCTCAGCTGCCCTTCTGCTCTGTGACAGCTCTCCAGGCTTCTGCCTTCGCCAGGCTGCAACGTGCCCGCTACTACCAGAACTGGGCAGGAGTGGGCAGAGAGCACGGCCATCTGCCAGCAGGTTGCAGCTTGCCCAGGAAAGTGCAGTGTCCTTGGAATGTGCAGCAAATCTTATTTCCTGGCAAGGTCGGGCTAAGTGAGCAGTGCTGGTACACTTTCTCCTTGAGAACTGGAGCGGAAAAGCTTTTGGCTAAGATGTAGGCGACTAGAGAGGCAGAATACGCAGCTCCGGAGCTGGCCGAAAGCAAGTGCCGCTTGCCGGCGTCTTTCGGCAGAAGCGGCGCTTCGGAGCGCACCGCTGCCGCTCCAGTGATCTGTGCGCGAAGTAGCCGCTTCTGTCCTCCGGCAGCCGGAGATCGCGGTAGCTTGCAAGAGGCGAAGAACGAAGCCGCGAAGAAGCCGCTTGTGTGCGAAGCTCGCAGACAGCTGCAGGACGGTGGCTGCTGCTCTCCTGCCTCTTGAATTCACTCTTGGCATGCCAATGGAGGTGTTCCAGGACAACTTTCCTGGGTTTTGACATAGTCGTCATGCATCCCACCTTGGAAATTCTTGTTGCTCCCCAGAGGCTCCGAGATGCAGAGAACACGGTGGCAGCTGCTGAAAAGAAGGGCAACTGTGAGTTGGTCAAGAAGCAAGAACCTAGGCAGCTGCCTGTGCTTGGCAAGGAGCAGCTGCTGGATTCTTGCAATTGCCTTCAGTGCGCACAGAAGCCCGCTGCTCTGCTGCTTGCTTTTTCGCCTTCAGTCAATTACACACTGCTGAAGCTGAGGCAGGCTGTTCAGCTTTGCTGCTTTTCAGCATCTCAGCTGCCCTTCTGCTCTGTGACAGCTCTCCAGGCTTCTTGCCTTCGCCAGGCTGCAACGTGCCCGCTAGTACCAAGAAACTGGGCAGGAGTGGGCAGAGAGCACGGCCATCTGCCAGCAGGTTGCAGCTTGCCCAGGAAAGTGCAGTGTCCTTGGAATGTGCAGCAAATCTTATTTCCTGGCAAGGTCGGGCTAAGTGAGCAGTGCTGGTACACTTTCTCCTTGAGAACTGAAGCGGAAAAGCTTTTGGCTAAGATGTAGGCGACTAGAGAGGCAGAATACGCAGCTCCGGAGCTGGCCGAAAGCAAGTGCCGCTTGCCGGCGTCTTTCGGCAGAAGCGGCGCTTCGGAGCGCACCGCTGCCGCTCCAGTGATCTGTGCGCGAAGTAGCCGCTTCTTGTCCTCCGGCAGCCGGAGATCGCGGTAGCTTGCAAGAGGCGAAGAACGAAGCCGCGAAGAAGCCGGCTTGTGTGCGAAGCTCGCAGACAGCTGCGGGACGGTGGCTGCTGCTCTCCTGCCTCTTGAATTCACTCTTGGCATGCCAATGGAAGGTGTTCCAGGACAACTTTCCTGGGTTTTGACATAGTCGTCATGCATCCCACCTTGGAAATTCTTGTTGCTCCCCAGAGGCTCCGAGATGCAGAGAACACGGTGGCAGCTGCTGAAAAGAAGGGCAACTGTGAGTTGGTCAAGAAGCAAGAACTAGGCAGCTGCCTGTGCTTGGCAAGGAGCAGCTGCTGGATTCTTGCAATTGCCTCAGTGCGCACAGAAGCCCGCTGCTCTGCTGCTTGCTTTTTCGCCTTCAGTCAATTACACACTGCTGAAGCTGAGGCAGGCTGTTCAGCTTTGCTGCTTTTCAGCATCTCAGCTGCCCTTCTGCTCTGTGACAGCTCTCCAGGCTTCTTGCCTTCGCCAGGCTGCAACGTGCCCGCTAAGTACCAAGAAGTGGGCAGGAGTGGGCAGAGAGCACGGCCATTTGCCAGCAGGTTGCAGCTTGCCCAGGAAAGTGCAGTGTCCTTGGAATGTGCAGCAAATCTTATTTCCTGGCAAGGTCGGGCTAAGTGAGCAGTGCTGGTACACTTTCTCCTTGAGAACTGAAGCGGAAAAGCTTTTGGCTAAGATGTAGGCGACTAGAGAGGCAGAATACGCAGCTCCGGAGCTGGCCGAAAGCAAGTGCCGCTTGCCGGCGTCTTTCGGCAGAAGCGGCGCTTCGGAGCGCACCGCTGCCGCTCCAGTGATCTGTGCGCGAAGTAGCCGCTTCTTGTCCTCCGGCAGCCGGAGATCGCGGTAGCTTGCAAGAGGCGAAGAACGAAGCCGCGAAGAAGCCGGCTTGTGTGCGAAGCTCGCAGACAGCTGCGGGACGGTGGCTGCTGCTCTCCTGCCTCTTGAATTCACTCTTGGCATGCCAATGGGAGGTGTTCCAGGACAACTTTCTGGGTTTTGACATAGTCGTCATGCATCCCACCTTGGAAATTCTTGTTGCTCCCCAGGGCTCCGAGATGCAGAGAACACGGTGGCAGCTGCTGAAAAGAAGGGCAACTGTGAGTGGTCAAGAAGCAGAACT